>NC_045558.1:120719509-120984509 GCF_009769535.1 Thamnophis elegans
AAGTCACTCGCGCTCCCATTACTTGTGTTTGTGTGTGTGGGTGTACATGGCAATTCTATTTTTTCTGTTTAGGTAAGGAAAAGGATGTCATGGATCGTCTTACTACAGGTCTGTCAAACTCCCAGCCCGTGGGCCGGATGCATCACACCATGGCCACAGCCACACCCAGTTCAGTGAATGGGGGAAAAAGTCCCGATACATCACATGACAACACCATGGTGATGGGAGTTTGACACCCCTAATAGCTACCTAAAAATATAAGAAATGTTAAGCTTTGAAGAGTTATTTGGAGAGGATATTCCTGGTCTTCACAGCCTGGTGAGACTTGTATGATTTCCAAGCTGCGGATAAGAAATCCTTGTGATTTCTACACTGTTTGGCCAGCTTAAGGCGAGTAATCTTCCCCAGCCAATCATTTTCCATATTGTAGGGAATGTAAGAGTTCCATATGACTGAATCTTTGCTACCAAGAATGTTTAGAATTGGCCTCATCATATTTATCCTGGACATTTAGACCACAGAGTAACAAAGCAGGTTTCACACATACCTCAAAGTGTCAACAAAGAGGCACATGGACACTAAACGATACTTACATATGAACCAGATATGATTAGAGCAGGTAGCATTACTACATCAATCCAAATAGCTAGCTTCTACTTGCCTTGGTTTAGGCCAGTGGTCACCACCTGGTGGTTTGTGGACCACTGCTGGTCCGCAAGAAAAATTTGGTGGTACACAGAAAAATTATTTGCATGTTTTATATTGCACAAACTCAGGCGTCCTCAAACTACGGCCCCTGGTCTGGATATGTGCAATTAACGCTTGTGTTGCTGCAGAGTCTCCCCCTTCAGAGTCTTTTTGTGTGGGTCAGAGGAGGGCAGAAATTCTGACGGGGTCTGCTTCAGCCGCCTGGCGCGGGGCTTTGGGCGAAGGCAGGAGGGAAGTGCCACCGGTGGTGAAGAGCCGGAGGGCCTTGTTCCAGTGGGACTGTATCATGGTCTGGAACTGGCTAACCATCTCATCCAGCTGAGATTCCAGGTGCTGGTACCTAGCCTTGCACTCCCACAGGCCTTCCCTCTGCTTGCAAAATCTATGCTCATAGTCCTCAGTTAGGTGCTTCTGCTGAGCTTCCTTCTTGGTCAGATCCAATTTGAACTGAGCCACCTTTTTTGCAAATTCTTTCTCATGGTGGCTGTTTAGCTCCAATAACTGCTTCCTATTGGGGCCCTAAGGAGCTCAGGGAGGGGGGGAAAGGCTGGGAGGGGAGGAGCGAGTAGAGTCCAGCGAGGCGCCCCTCGACGTGAGTGACATCAAGTTGGCCACACCCAGTCACATGATCACCTAGCCATGCCCTCCCCAGCCAGTATTAGGTAGATCATATTGGTGGTCCGTGGGATTTAAAATTATGAATGTAGTGGTCCTTGAGGTCCAAAAGGTTGAGGATTCTTGGTTTAAGCAACAAGCTAAGTCATTATGTAACTAGTTTGGGTTGACTTAGCCCAGTGGGTGCACTCAGAAATTGCAGCTTATACATCATGGCTTACAAACTCCATAATGGTTTAAACAATTAACTCTGATTGAAAATCATTTTGGTCTCTCCTGCTTAAAAGTAAATAAAGTGAGAATTTGGTCACACTTGCCTGAAGAAATCAATTCCACCACCACAAGGCTGGAATATGTAGACATTCAACAGGTGAATTTGCTTCTTTCTTATCTTCCCCCTTTCCGGACAGGAAATGTTGAACAGCCTGGAATTCTGTTTTATCGGACAGCTCTAAAAACGGAGTGATCCTACCGGGGGGGGGGGGGGAGCCTTATTTCCACTCCACCCTTACTTATCCGTAATTCCCAATAAATCTGACTTTCGGCTTCTATTAAGATATCTGCTGCTGTCTTAAATGCCTGGGAGGGGGGGGTCGCCCCTGCCTCCCCCACGCAGCAAACCCCAAGTCCCCTTTTAGTTTTGAACTCGACAGGCGTCTGTTCTCCAAAGAAAATCCGATTTTTCTGGCACGGCTTTTTCCCAACCCGCCTTTGCAGTCTCTCACTAATAAACCCCGCTCCCTCCCCCCAGACCGCCGCGAAGCCGAAATCGGTAGCCCTCCGCCCTTCCTTTTTCATAACCTACTAAATTTCACTTCATTCCCATCGGACTCTGGCGTCCTGATTTTGCGATAACCAATCCAGGGATTCTGGGCGGGACTTCCCTTCGCATACGTTACTCAAGCTTTGCCTCCTAACCGGGGACCTCTTTTTTTTTTTTTTTTAAGGTGGCGAACTCCTCTTAGAGACGTCCTGCTCAATACTTGACCGACGGAAGGCATCCGATGGCCAGACGGTCCAAAGGTCAGCAAAGAGGTTGCCCCACCCGCTCCGTCGAAAGATTAATCTGATGGGGCGAAGTCTGGAAAGGAGATTAGAATAGAATGGAATAGAATAGAATAGAATAATTAGAAGGGGACCTTGGAGGTCTTCTAGTCCAACCTCCTGCCTAGGCAGGAAACCCTATATCGTTTCAGACAAATGGCTATCCAACATCTTCTTAAAAACTTCCAGTGTTGGGACATTCACAACTTCTGGAGGCAAATCCTTCCACTGATTAATTGTTCTAACTGTCAGGAAATTTCTCCTCAGTTCTAAGTTGCTTCTCTCCTTGATTAGTTTCCACCCATTGCTTCTTGTTCTACCCTCAGGTGCCTTGGAAAATAGTTTGACTCCCTCTTCTTTGTGGCAACCCCTGAGATATTGGAACACTGCTATCATGTCTCCCCTAGTCCTTCTTTCTATTAAACTAGACATACCCAGTTCCTGCAACCGTTCTTCATATGTTTTAGTCTCCAGTCCCCTAATCACCTTTGTTGCTCTTCTCTGCACTCTTTCCGGAGTCTCAACATCTTTTTTTACATCCTGGACACCAAAACTGAATGCAGTATTCCAAGTGTGGCCTTACCGATCTCAGGATCTTTTATCAAGAGGCAACTTAACTTTCTGGTTTTACTTTGAAGAAGTTTCGCTTCTCATCCAAGAAGCTTCTTCAACTTTTCAGAAACAAAATGTCTTCAAAGAAAAACCAGAAACTCCATGACCTAGATGACTGAGAATCTCCATAGATTTTGGGAGTAAAACTTTTTCCACAAGATGTGAAACTCCTCCAGCGCTCCATCCTTCTGTGTCCAACAGCTGCCACTTGATTTATAGGACTTTTTAACATGCATCCATAATGGTGTGTAACAACCTCAAAAGCCTGGAAATTCCTAAATCATAGCTTCTTGAACAAGCCGTATTAGCTTGCTCCACATATTTACTTATTAAATTTGTGAGGTGTGAAGCTAGTTTGCCTCCAGGTGCACCCTTGATTGGGTGACAGCGTGAACGAAACAAACTGCTGCCAGCCAGATTACCCTATAGACTTTCCTGCCTCTCAAAATACATGGCAACAAAAACAAAGCCCTACGCTAAATAAATATTAAATTTCTTTGCCACCCATCTGTCTACCAACCAACTCTTGGTGACTTTATAACATTTAACATATGATCTTTATGACAACAGCCCATATCTGGCTTTACTTATTGTTCTGAGCCGCAAAACCTAGCCACAGTAGTTGGATTTGCACAAAAGCTTTACCATAACCACGAATGTGTAAATTGATTGGCTGTATTCTTGCAGCACAGCCAAATGAAATCAAGTAGCATCACAACCGAACGTGGCATACAGAAGGGGAAACGAACTGAAATGGTTAGCATAAGCTTTATAAATTTGATGACTTCAGCTTGCAAAATGGGATTTCAACCTTGGCAATCTTTTAGTTAGTTCATCAAAACAAACTTTGTCTATTCTAATCTGGACATTGCAACATTTCAGCCAATCTGTGGCAATGGTGTCATTGCCACGAGAACAATGCAGCATAGTTACTTAATCTCTGAGGCTAAATGAGGGGGTATCTTATAAAAGCCCCAATGTGAAAAACCACAAATTAAAGACACTTCTTAGGCCCTAACAAGCCCACAAACCTATTTTGGGCAACATGATACAGGTGCTGTTGTTTTACCTGTCTTCAGTCACCCTCCTTTAAAATCCTATTATGGAAAAGAAGGAGTTGCACAAATATGTGCCGGCCATCTGTTCAGAGGTTTTCACATGGAAAATTGTAGGGTTTTTTATCAGCAATTGCCTGCCCCAAATGAAATCATACCTCACCAGCAGAAAACATTACATTTTGTCAAATTAAATTCCACAGCTTGGAAGAGAAAACTAAGATGTAATGATGTTTTCATTAGAGCAGCTGTAGGCAAAACTAAGATGTTGGACTATAACTTCCATTATCCAAAGGAGCATGAGCAAAGAATATGATAGACGTTGCTATAGTCCCATTCTTTGAGGAGTGTTATAGGTTCCCCGTATTATAACGAGTTTAGGACTGAGGAAACCCTGATTCAAATTTCCATTTAGCTCATGGATAAAATTGGGATATGTCAAGCACAAAAGGGCAGATCCATATGTGAAGGTCCAATTAAACTGATGTATTACTACTCATGCCAACCACAGGGATCTTCTCAATTAACCTTTAACACCTACTACGAGTTAGATAAGGGTCAATGCAATTTAGGGAGTTGGACTTAGTAACGTGCAAAAAGATGAATAGGGGATTGGAGGCTAAAACATACAAAGAATGGTTGCAGGAATTGGGTATGTTCAGTTTAGTGATAAGAAGGAGTAGGGGCGACATTATAGCAGTTTTAATAAAGTTTCACAAAGAAGAGGGGGGTCAATCTATTCTTCAAAGTACCTGAAGGCAGAACAAGAAGCAATGGATGGAATCTAATCGAGGAGAGAAGCAACCTACAAATAAAGATAAATTTCCTAACAGTGAGAACAATTAACCAGTGGAACAGCTTGTCTTCAGATGTTGTGAGGCTTTTGAGAAGAGACCGGACAATCACTTGACTAGAAAGGTATAGGATTCCCTGCTTGAGTAGGGCTTAGACTAGAAGACCTCCAAGGTCTCTCTGAACTCTGTATTCGGCTCATGTTAGAATTTCTAGGTTGGTTCCTCTTAACTCCACCCCCAGGTTCTGCCAGTCCTTCTCATACAGGGTAGTTCCAACTTCCAGGTTACAACCGTAATGAAGTCTGCCCATTACAATACAGAACAGAACAGAACAACAGACTTGGAAGGGAACTTGGAGGTCTTCTAATCCAACCCTCTGCTTAGGCAGGAAACCCTATACCAATGATCGATAACCTTTTTGTTGTTGGGTGCCAAAAATGTAAGTCCGTGCACGCAAAAGCTCATGGGTGTGCCGGCACCCATAATGCAAAGCGCCCCCCCCCCACGTGGACATGTGTGCATAACCCACCATGCTCCCCCCCCCCACGCACTGCTCGCCTCCAAGCTGAGCTTGGTATTTCCTGGGGAGGGGGCTGAGGGAGGCCATTTTCTCCCTCCCAAGGCTTTAGGAGAGCCTCTGGAGCCTGGGGAGGGTGAAAAATGGGTCCAATGGGACAACCAGAAGTTCAGAAATGATCCATTTCCAGCTTCCAGAGGGCTTCTGGGGGCCCTGGGGAGGCTGTTTTCATCCTCCACAGGCTCCGGAGGCTTTCCTGAAGCCTGGGGAGGACGAAAACTAGCTGGCTGATATGTGCATGTACACTGGAGCTGATGGCTGCCATGCCAGCAGATATGGTTCCACATGCCATCTGTGGCATGCATGCCATAGGTTCACCATCACAGCCCTATACCATTTCAGACAAATGGTTGTCCAATCTCTTCTTTAAAACCTCGAGTGTTGGGGCACCCACAACTTCTGGAGGCAAGTCGTTCCACTGATTAATTGTTCTCAGTGAGTCATAGTGGTTGTAAAACAGGTCACTCATGTGACCCACGTGAATTTATAGTGTTCCTTGTGGTGGTCAATTGACAATTTGACCATCATAAAGAAAGGCCACGTGATCATGAGATGTGGCAAACAGTCATAAATGCAGCTGTGTTGCTGAGTGCCCAAAGTGCAGTCATGTGACCACAGGGGGGACAAACCTATCCAGGCTATAAGCGTCCTTTTTCAGATATAAGGCTATAGGTTGAGGACTACCTATAAAGGTTTGGAGGGACAAGAAGGGAGAGACCAGTCGTAGTTTTTCTGTCCTTCAAAAATGCCTGATTGTTTCAAAGTCTTTAGATCAGCGGTGTCCAACTTCAGCAACTTTTAAAACTTGTGGGCTTCAACTCCCAGAATTCCCCACCAGCCATAGGCAGGACATCCTAGCTGGGGAATTCTGGGTAATGAAGTCCACAAGTCTTAAAGTTCCCAAGGTTGGACACCCCTGCTTTACATGATGCAATTCACACACTACGGACAATTGGCCCCTAAATCGGTTAGCCCGCCAGAATCTTCATGGAACGAACATACAGTATCTTATGTTTTCTTGCCTTATCAATGGGAATATTAATCTTCCAGAGGACCTGCATTTGATCTCCCATGAGGGTGATGTTCTCATGTCCAGGTCTTTCATTCTCTGAAAGAAATAGACTGCAAGTGATTTTGTTTTTTTCATTGAATTTCTAAGCTGGTTGATTCCAGAAGGCCCCGGAACAGTGTTTCTCAACCATGCAACTTGAAGATGTGTGGACTTCGACTCCCAGAATTCCCCAGCCAGCTGGCTACAGTGGGTGGGGAATTCTATGAGTTGAAATCCACACATCTTCAAGGTGCCAAGGTTAAGAAACTCTGTCCTAGAATGATACATGGGAGATCTTCTGGACTAAATCCAACTTTTATTTCAGAAGTCCTTGGATCAGTTTCAACCTACCTCATGGGAAGCTTGCAATGAGTTGGAACTCAGCCATGACAAGCAAGACGTCCAAATGAATCAAATTATGGATGACAGCCATGGCTTTTTACATTAATTCAATTGTTTGGATTCACGCAACCCATTGAACTGTAAATTAACCACTAACCATAAAGGGTAACAAATATTGAGCCACAAACTAGACAATCCCATTAGCCTACTATCAGTGTTTCTCAACCTTGGCAACTTGAAGATGTCTGGACTTCAACTCCCAGAATTCCCCAGCCAGCAAATGCTGGCTGGGGAATTCTGGGAGTTGAAGTCCGGACATCTTCAAGTTGCCAAGGTTGAGAAACACTGGCCTACTATGCTCTGTGCACTCATCCAGAGTCTCTTTTGAACTCCATGGGGAAAAGGGAAGATACAGGTTAAATAAATAAGCATGTAGACTGATCTAGGATTCGTACTTTTAAAGCGTGATTTCTGGTACTATTAATTCAAATCACCCTTTGTTGTTGCTTAGCTGTATTTTGAAGATGACAAAATACAGGTAATCCTCAACTTACGACAACTGAGCCCAAAGTTTCTTTGTTGGGTGAGTTTTGCCCCATTTTATGACTTTTCTTGCCACAGTTAAGTGAATCACTGCAGTTGATGAGTTAGTAAACCACTGGTTACTAAGTGAATCTGGTTTTTCCATTGACTTTGCTTGTGAGAAGGTCACAAAAGTTGATGATCTTGGGACACAGAAACTGTCATAAGTATGAGTCAGTTGCCAAGCATCTGAATTTTGGTCACATGATCATGGGGATGCTGCAAAGATTGTAACTGTGAAAAATGGTCATAAGTCACATTTTTCAGTGCTATTATAACTTTGAACGGTCACTAAATGAACTATTCTTAAGTCGAGAACTATCTATAACATCTCTTTTGCACTCACGCTATAGCTTCATTAAGTATGGCAATTATAAATCCACAAAAAAGAAGATTCATTTTATTGATTTGGAACAGAATACACCCCTAAGCAAATATATCAATTTTAAGGCATAATAAAAAGACAGGATAGTTTACAATCAGTAACTGAGATTTTAGGCACAAAAAGAATGCAAGTATGTCCTAACCAGGGATCGGCAAACTTAAATACTTAAAGAGCCATTTGGACCCACCCTTCCGGCCTTCTGCAAAGCAACTAAGACCTGGCTGTTCCGGCAGGCCTGGGGCTGAATTTTTCAGCCCCATCCGAGGTTACGACTGTTGCTCTATTTTAAATGGTTTGTCTTTTATTTTTATTTTGTAGCCCCCTCCCCTCCAGATTGTTAGCCGCCCTGAGTCTCTCGGGAATAGGGCGGCATACAAATTAAATAAAACCTTAAACCTTAAACCTTCCCACAGAAAACACCGGGAGCCACAAAAGTCCTAACCGGAAGCCCCCTGTTCAATTCTGGAGCTGACTGGAAGTTCAGTTCCCCCACCATAGAGTCTCCTCCTAGCGCGGCGTACTTTTTCCTCTACCTGTCATAAACAAAAGTCCTGTCAATTGTGGAGACAACTAGAAAACCCTCCCCTTGCCATAGAGTCTTCTCCTGGCACACTGTGCTTCTCCCCCGCCCCCCACACCGGAAGCTCCTCTCAAAATTGTGGCACCAACCAGTGACGGAGCCGCAGCAGAGGAAGGAAAGAGCCACATGCGGCTCCAGAGCTGCAGTTTGCTGACGCCTGCCCTAGACCACCATCTTCCTTGTACATTCACTTTCCTTGGAAGCTGTTTTGGCTTCTCCACACATTTGTGACATTTTTAAAAAAAGATGTTATCCCAAACTTGCAGCTACCATCTTGACATTTTTTTAAACCCCACCCCACCCTAGGACACTCGTGGCCCATTTTCAGGTAGAAATAGTTCTTGGTCCTTGGCGCTCTCTGAGCTTGGTTGTTCTCTTAAAGACATTTCTTTACCCAACTAGGTAACATCATCAGTGCTAAAAGAAATGGGGGTTTGCACTGATGATGTTACCTCATTGGATAATGAAACATCTGCAGGAAAACAGCCAAACTGAGAGAGCACTGAGGAGCCCACAGTTCAACTCTGAGCTACATATATTCTCATTATTGGTAGAAAAACTCTTCTCTCCAAATTGTTTTGTGCCTTCACGCTCACATTGCAAGGGTTTTGAGAAGTGGTGGGCAATTTGCAGTCATGTAGGCACTGGAGATGCTAATTTATACTTTGCTTTGTTGTTAGTTGTGAAGTTGTGTGCGACCCCATGGACAGCATTCCTCCAGGCCTTCTTGTCTTCTACCATCCTCTGAAGTCCATTTAAGCTCAGGCCTACTGCTTCAGTGACTCCATCCAGCCACCTTATTCTCTGTCGTCCCCTTCTTCTTTCACCCTTCCTTTCCCAGCATTAGGCTCTTCTCCAGGGAGTCCTTCCTTCTCATTAGGACGCCAAAGTATTTGAGTTTCATCTTCATCCTCTTATCCTTTGCTAGAGATTCCCTTGCTTCCAATTTGTGCTGGCCAAACTGCTCAAGAGCCAAATTGGTCCAGAGTTCTCCAGTTGGTGACCTCTAGTTTATGTCCCTATGAATCAGCTTTAGGGCTAACAGCCTGATTCTCACCCATCTTTCCCAGTGCCTTTTCTGCAACAATGGAGTAAGATGGCATCTTTGTTGGGCAAACTACTCAGCCTCTCCCCTGGAATGACATAATGGATAAGAGAAATGTTATCTCACTGCATCTAAGTAAGTTGAGATCACAATTTCGGGAAACCACCGGTCTATCCAATCCACCTTAAAAGATCTTCCTCTCCCCCCCTCCCTCCTTCTCTCAATTGCATCTCTCCGGGTCCCCTGGGTGTGAGGAAGGGAAAGAGAGAGAAGATCTGTGCATTTTAGAAGTGGGGGGGGAGAGAAAGGGGGGGGAGGGTGCTTTGGCTAGGAGATGCAGAGAAGGAAGAGAGAGAAAAACAGACAAGGGAGGAATAAGAGAAGAGGAGCCCGAGAGGAAAAGAGAGAGAAAGAGAGGGAAGTGGGTGGGGGAGATCTGAGATAAGGCAAGGAACCTCCCCTCCAAATAAGAAGAAGTGGGGAGAAAGAAGAACGACTGAGGAGAACAGCAGAGAAAAAGCTGAAGGAGGGATTGCAGAGAAGGAGAAGGTGGAAGAAGAAAAGGAAGAGTGAGAAAGGGGAAACATAAGAAAAAAGGAGGGAAGACAGGTGGAGAAAGAAAAGCGAGAAGAGCAGAGGGGAGGGAAAGCAGAAGGTAAGCCGGGGAAAGAAGAGGGGTCAGCGCGGAAGAGGCTAGTCCGCGGGGAGGCAAGGAGAGGCGGTGGGAAAGAAAGAAAGAGAAAGAAAAGAAAAGATAGCGAGAAAGAAGTAAAGTTAAGGGCGCCTCGCGGGCAGCAGCGGCGTCTCCTTCCCGCCACCCTCCGGATCCAGCGCCAGCGCCCCCAGTCGAGGAGCGGGCAGTCCCGCCACTCCGGCGCCTCGAGGGGGGGGACGAGGCGGCGGAGGGGGGCAGCTCTTCCACACGCTCGCCCCCCTCTCCCCGGCGCGCAAACTCTTCACGGCCGGAGCTCCTTCGCTTCCCCGGACGCCACCCGAGCATCTTCCGCATCTAATTGGCGTGGGCGGCGTGGGGGGTGGGGTGGGGGGGAGTTGGTGGTACCCCCAGGAGAAAGGGCGGGAGGAGGAGGAGGAGGAAGATGAAGATGGAGGCGTCGAGGAAAGAGACCTAGGGAGCCGGAGAGCGAGAGGGCATGGAAAGGGCAGGGGGCTTCCGAGGATGAGGGCTCGCTCGCGGGGCGCATAAGGGCCGGTCGCCAGGAAGCTCGACTTCCGTCTCTCTCTCCGGAGGCTGCGAACGGGGGTCTTTGCCGCGGGATGCTGAGGATGGGGCAGCTCCGGCTGTAAGCCCCCTCCTGACCCACCAGGATGTGGACCGGAGCTGGCAGGGGACTCTGTCTGCTGGGAGCGCCGGGGCTTCTGCTGCTGCTGCTGCTACTGAGAGCAACTTGTATGGCTGGTAAGAGAGAGAAAAGAGGGGGGGGCAATTAGCTTGGAATGTTTTTTTGGCTGGGGAGGTAGGTGGGAGATTGAATTGTTTGTTGTAAAAAGAAAGGATGGACAAAAGGAGGAAGCCAGTCCCAGTGGAATCACAGTCAGGGGTAACTCTCTCACCTCTGCCCCCGATCTTTATATATATATATATATATGCACAATTTTTTTCCATTCAGATTTTGGGAGCAGGTGGGTGCGTCTGCCTCCCTCCCTCCCTCGTGCATAAAAAAAGACCCTTTCCTTTATGGACACTGGCTAATCAGAGATGAAATCAATTGTTCTGAGGGGAAGATTTTCTCCATCACGTTCTTTCCGTTCCCTCTCGCTCTTCATCCATCTGCTGTATGCACCTTTCCCAACACCTGATCAGCAGCCGCTTAAATTGATCCCCAGGCTGAGATCACACCTGTGCTGTTCCGCCCCAGCCTCGGGACAGGAACCTGAAGAAGTGGCACCTATAGAGAGGCAAAAGTGTCTCTGAGCATGTGAAGTTTCTTTATCCGTATTTCATACAGTTGGGGAGTAGCCTTGATTTGTTCTCGTTTTTTGGATCTTTTCCCATGGCTGGGGAGGGAGGTAGCCTGCCAGCCCGGGGGTTCCACATTTCAGCATTTGCAGTTTGGGCTTTGGACAAGTCTGTTTAGGAAGGAAGGACAAAGAGAAGGAGAAGAACTTTGGATAATCTTTATGACAAGGAGTGGCAAACAGAGAGAAAGATACATATGACATTTCTTTGCTCCAGTCCTCTCACCATCTGCTTTTGCTAATTTACCTTTTTTTTTCCCTTTTCATTTTCCTCTCCTCCCTCCTTTTTCTAGTGCAATTTGTTCCTGCAAAAACCTATGAGGACTGGTGGGCATACAAAGAAACACTTCACGGAAGCTTTGTGCCAGGTACAAAATTCTCCATGCCTGGATAGTGGTGGTGGGGAAAGCTCCAAAGAACAAAGAGTAGCTTGTCTTCTTTAAATGACCTCTTGAGGTTCTCATCCTAGGTATTCCTTCTAGGTCTGTGACCTCTTCATGGGGGAGATATTTGCCATGAACTGACTTTTCTTGTGATCAAAACATTCATTGGGGGCCACTGACTATCCCTCATGTATATGTCTATTATTTTTTGTTACAACATCCTATTGACTCAATGCTCTATGGTTCCCAGCCACAGAATATTGTAAAGATCCGTAGCTGAATCTGAACTGGTATTTCTCCTTTTGGCTGATGATTTCAAAGAGGGCTTAGCAGAAAACACTTGCTTTGAATTCAGAATTCCAGCTAAAAGGTTCAAAGAGTGACTGACAAGAAAACTTATGCTGGGAACTCTGGTGTTGGCTTTTTCCAACATGGTGCCATCCAGATGTGCTGGACGATCTTTCCCGAGATTCTCTGATGGCATGGAAATTATGGGGAAATGTAGACCAACATATTTGCATTTTGCTTGGTTTGGGGACAAATGACCCAATCATTTGAAATTATTTAAAGGAGCTTCTTACACTCTTAAAGCTTGGCTAGGGGGCAGCACCAAGTCAAATTTGGCTAATTTCAAAAAGCTTAGCAGAATTGGACCTGACTTGTATTTGCAGAGTAGACTATTAGGAAATTCTAAAGAATTTGGCTAGTCTGGAGAATAAAAAATAAATAAATTCCAAGATGGGGCAATGGCCAACCATCCCAGTATCATTGCCAAGAAATTAATATGGCAGTTCCTACAAAGGCTCTAGGAAAGTCAATCTTGACTCAACACCCCCCCCCCAACCCTTTAGCTTTCCTTGTCATTACAAAGGTTAGAAGGACCAAGAAGGCAGACTGTGTATCAGTTGTTTAAATATTTATTTTTGTTTTGGGTGAAATGGCTCTCTTTATGCCCAAACTGGAGATGTTTCCATGATAAGAAGAGGCATTCCGCTGATTGCTGAAGCTGTGGGCCACTACAAGGCTTATTACATTGGCCTGCCAGCCCGAAATGACCCTTTACACTGACCCATCTAAGCTTGCCTAAAATAAAAGGTGGGGGGGCAGAGAATGAGGAACTGTCATGTAGTATTCCAATTATGGAAAGATGAAAATCCTCTGACCCAGCAGGTAATTTTATATCTGCAGACAGTCCTAAGCTGAGGTCTATAGGAAATAATAACCAAATGAATGATGAGGGAGTGAAACAGAACAGCAGGTTGATAAAGGAACTGGATTGCTGGACCATATTCTTGGTTAAGACATTTTGCTCCTGGGATGACATTCCTAAGCCCAATTTTCAAAGTTTGCCGCTTTCTATATCTGAGCCAAAGCCAACACAGTCTTGCAAATTGGCTCTTTAATAAATTCAACACTTGCTTTATTTAACACTTCCTTTATTTCTACCCTATCAGTCGACGTAAAACAGTGTGTCCAAGGACAGGCAGCATTTGATAATAGAGGGGAATGGGTGTAGGCAACAGTGTTTCTGGGGAGGGGAGGGGGACACACATTCATTATGTTGGCCATAGTCATATGCTCCAAGCTCCCACCCCTTTTATATTATGCTACCTATGCCACACACATAAAAAAAAAAGAGTGATGTTTTTATTATATGGTGGTGGCCACAATATTGATTTTGGATAGATTCCTTTGGGTGTCCGTGAGAATATTTCCCTGGATCAGAAATGGACTGCTGGTTGGTTTCTCACCCTTCTGTTTGGAAGCCTTGGTGGCTTTCCTCCCTCTATCATCCCTGTTCCATCTCTTTTCTCAGCCAGGATTAGATCACTTTCCCTTCCTCCTTCCCCTCCAGGGCTACTTCCAAACTTCCAAACATGGCAGTGGAGGGGAAATCAATTCCCCATTTCTGTTTTAGGCAGGTTTAGACCATGCAAATTTGGAGCACATCTGCATAATTTATTCTGAGCTCAGGAGTGGGGTTTCCTCTGCGAGGAATTTTGGCATCTCTTCTAGGCAGCCCATTAGGAGGGAAGGCCAGAGGAGAACAGCTGCCTCACGGGTGACCCTTCTCCGCGTCGAAGGCTGGGGACGCCTCGCAGAGTCCCAAGGGTGGTGGTGCCGAGGAAGAGGAAGAGAGACGTTGTTGTGGTCTTCCTGCGAGGGAGGGGACGCGGCTGGGGGGAGAGCGCTACTGCGCCGCAGCTGTACACAGTGCAGAGCTAAGGTTGGGGGATGGGCTCAGCTTGGCAACTGCAAGAGGCTGCATTAATATTTAATATCTCCCTTGCTTGTTCCAGCAATGCAGCGAACAGGAGGCAAAGAGAAACAGTCACAGTAGATGGGTGGGTGGCTGGGTGGCTGGGCTGATGGGGTGGGCTTGTGAGTGTGGGGCAATAAAACAGGGGGCTCTCTCCTTCCATCACCCCACCCGCTCGACCTGCCTGGAGGAAGGTGGCAGAAGGAAGAACAGGCAAAGCTCTGATTGGAAAGGGAAAAAAATTAATAATTAAGTATACACATATAGATGAGGATACAAAAAACTGCCAGAACCACCGAGGGGCTGGGACTGAATCAAGCCAGCAAACGCACATACAAAAAATGAAGTATGCCCAGGAAAGACAGCCTAGAAACAGAGTTTGACTAAATGGCATGCACACACATTTTTTTTTCTTTTATTGTTTAAAAAAACAGGCATCCAGAGAGGATACTAAAAGTCTCTATATTTGTGCAGGCACACACATTTACTTCGGTGCGTACAGTTTGTGTGTATTGATTCTAATGCACCACCTGATGACAATTTGCATTCTGTCAAAATAGCACAAGTCTTTCTCCTCCTTGTGGCGTATGGCTCCTATAATCCTTGGGCTGGGGATGATGGACATTGCAGTTAGCACAACTGGGAAACGTCCATTTGGGACTGACTGAGGCAATCCAAGAACTGACACAATATCATGCCTACTCAGTGATAATCTCCTAAGGCACCTCGGGAATGGTCCTGGGAATTGGAGACACATGTTTCCCCTGCCGATTTTATATTTGCAAGTACCGGAGGGTCTTCAGGGAAATGTGGCCATTTCCAACATCACTGCCCCGTTGCCATCCTTCAGTGCCTCAGATTTAATCCTACATTGATTTGCAGTTCCATCCAGCTTCTTGTCTATATTGTGCTTTTTTATATTATCTGTGTGCATAGATGCAACCAGATGAGGAGGAAACACACTGAAGTGCTTGTAATCTTCCTTCACCCGCCCACACACATTGGAGGCTGTTTTCAAACAAATGCACACGCACGCACAAACACATACACAGAGGTGCATTTGCTGAATGGCTCCCTTGATGCCAACACTCTCCCTTGTCTATAATTGCACCCTAGAGAACCAGAGATAAAAATATTTTCTTGGCTGGGAGAATATGTTTGTTTTTTATTTCCTTCCCTCCCTCCCTCCCACTCTCTCTCTCTCTCTCTCTCTCTGTGTCTCTTTCTCTCTCTCTCTTTTTAGGTCCTCCGTTCTGGGGTCTTGTGAATTCAGCGTGGAGCCTCTGTGCCATTGGCAAACGCCAGTCTCCTGTGGATGTCAACACAAGTCAAATGATTTTTGATCCCTTCCTGCCTCCTCTCCGACTGAGCATTGGTGGAAAGAAGGTGCGTCTGGGTCTCTAAGGTTGATGGAAAATAATTCCCAGCTCAGCCTTCCTTATCTGAGGCTCTCTGCAAAAGGTGCATTTGGGGAATTGCCTCTCCAAGCCTTTTGGAGGGCACCACCTTGGGGAAGTCTATCCTCCCAAGCATCGGTGACTCCAGGAGTGCAGCCATTATCGTAAAACAAAATGAGTTGCACTAATGGCTAATTTCTGTAGCACCTAAGTGCAAGTAACTTCACCCAGCATTGAAACAATTTGGATTCATTCCAGATTTTCTTATATTACTTAGTGACAGAACCGGAGATCAACCCTTTTGTTTCGCCCTCCTCAGCTAAATCCCCAAGGTGGTGTGCAAAGATGAATCTACTAAAGTCCTGGAAAGATCCACTCCTTCCCAATCCCTCCAAGGGCTCAGAATTCCTAAAGATGTTTCAATCACTCTGAGGTTCCTTTCTTTGGCTGTAGGCTGTGGGGAAAGAATGGCATTCCAGCAATAAAGGGGAAATTCAGGTAGTGCTCGAGTTATGACCATATTGAGACCAGGATTTTGGTTGCTAAGCAAGGTGGTTGTTAAGGAATTCATGCCCAATTTTAATGAACTATTTTGCCCTGGTTGTTAAGTGAATCAATGCAGTTAAGCAACAATCACATCACCCAAGAATGTTGCAACTCTTGTAATTATGTACCATTTGCCAAATGCCTGAATTTGGATCCTGGGGATATTGCAACGTAAGTGTGAGAACTGGTCATAAATCGTTATTTAAAATGCCGCTGTAACCAGGGGTGGGTTCCTACAGGTTTAACAACTAGTTTGCTGAGCGTGCATGCACAGCCTACAGAATACTTACATTTCGGATTACTGCTTGGGAAGTAAAACAGATAAAAGTAGGTCTCCACTTGCTCATGGGAGCGAACCGGTTGGCTCCCAGATGATCTTCAGCGCTACAGGTTCACCCGAACCAGTCTGTACCAGTAGAATCCCACTGGTACAGACTGAATAGTCGTTAAACACATACATAGTTGTAAGTCAAAGGCCACCTTTATATTCTGCCATTCCTTCATGAGTTGAAGGCAGTATATGTAACACTCCTTCCTATTTTTCCCCACTTTGGGGAAAGTCCAACTTGGCCCAAAGTCCCCCAGGGGCCTTGTATGTCTGAAGGAGAACTGGAAGCCCTCTCCAAGCCCAACACCTTTGACCGCTCCAACACTATGTTATATAACACAGAAACTGCATGTTGTTAGATCAAGCTTAATGTTTAAAGAGTTTCATAAGTCCAATTTATCCCAGGGGTTTTTTTTGCTTTCCACTTGCCTGGTTAGGGAAAAGCATTAACATCTTTTCTGCCCTCACCAGAACGCTGCCAGTTGTTTTTGTCACATCTCAAGGGCGCTGGGATTGTTAACAGGTCGTAGTAAACCATAAACTGAACTTGTTGAGTAGCCAAATTATCATAGATGCTCATTTGATAATCTGTAACCAACCAAAGTTCAACTGTCCAGACCCAAACATCACAGAAGGAAGCTGATATGTAGAGAAAGTGCCATTTTACATGTCCAAGTGAAGGAGAGTGCAAGACTAACGCCCTAAGGAGCGTTAGTCTTTGGCAATGTGGAATGAATTGATATTTAATAGATGACCACATCCATAATGGAGCTCCGTTTTCAGCTGCAATGGCCCTCTGCAACCCTCTGCCAGCAAAAATGGAGCTCAGGGGGGCCAACAAGCAACCCCCCAAGCTCCGCATTTGCTATCAAAAGGTTGCAGCAGACTGTCGCAGACAAAATAAATGTTGAGCTGGCCACACCCCAACACACATACCCACGAGGTCAAATACAACCCTGATGTGGCCCTCAAATCAAGTGGCACCTCTGATCTATGACAATTCACTACAGCCAGAGTTGGGCTGCTGCCGGTTCGGACCAGTTTGGGTAAACTGGTTGTTATGATTCTGCGCAGTTTGGCAAACTTGCAAATTCCACCGCTGGCTAGCCCCGCCAACCCCATTCCGCCCCACCCCACCCTATCTCACCTTGCCCACCTTGGCTGGTGGCCCAAGTCACAGCTGCCCCCAGCTACTCTCTGGCTCACTCACCCAGACCATGCGGTCCAGCTGATCTCCGCACCTTGCCTTCTCTGCTCAGTGTGGCTGCCCACAAAGGTAAGACACTCGGCTGATGGGCTGTCTCGAGGAGGATATGGTTTCGCTTGACTGCCTTTCAGGTTTCACTCTCACCATCCTACCACCTGCATGTCCCCTGCTTGGCTTCATCTCAGGTTGGGGCCCAGGGGATGCACCAGTCCCTGGCTGTGGCCTTCCCTGGGGCCTTTGCTCCCATGCCAGGCCACCACCGTGAGAACAGTGCAAATCCCATGGGCTAGAAGGTAAGGCTGAAGGCAGGGAAAGAAGATCCACCCCAGGTTTGCTGTGCTCGGCCAAATGACTGCCTTGGTGGGCAGGGGGGCGACACACAGCGAGGCTCGGCAGCCTTTCAGGCCCAGCTTCAGCTTCCACAGGGCCTTCTGGGTGGGAGGCCTGAGAGAAAATGCCTCCCCTGAGGGCCATCCACTTGCCCATCCACTGGCCGGGCAGGTCTGGAAGCGGCATGTCCCTTGTCACGGGCTGGATGTGGGACCCAAGGCGGAGCGAAGGTCGAGCAGGCAGCAGCCCAGAGCAGGGCCCCAAAAGGTGGCCAAGCCTCACCATTCCCCACCACCACCAAGAAGCTTGCAGCTGCCACTCTTTGCCAGCGTGAGAAGAGTGCAGCCACCGCTGCCGCGTTGGTTCCGGCCAGCAAAGGGGTAGCTGCTGTAGGCTTCTTGTGCTGAAAAAGAGGCAGCTGCTGCAGGCCAGCGTCTTGAGGCAGCGTCCTGTGTCCAGCTGCACCAACGAAGGCCAGAAGTAGTCATTTCCTGCTGCAAAAACCTTTTTAAAAAGACCCAGCAAGAGATGAGGCGTCAGAGAATCACCGTTGCTGTTGCTGCGCAAAGGTAGGTCTAGCCACCACTGCTTCGGCCTGCCTGCGCCCCTCCACCTTGCTGTGACTGACACCGAGTTGGCCACACCCACTCAGTCACATGACACACACCCCAGCCCATGCCCACCCAGTCAGTCATTCGGGCAGAAAACCAGTTAAAAGTTTTGAAGCCCACCACTGGCTACCGCCAACTCACGGCAGGACAACTCGCCGTGAGACAAGAGCTACATGTTGAAGAAATAGACGAATGGAATTGTTAAAGGATGCCAAAGGAGGGAATAAATAAAACATGAATGAAAAAATTTCAATTATTTTTTAAATGCATTCAAATAATTAAATTGAATTGTTGCATTGTCCGCAATGAGTTGTCCTGTGGCTAGTTGGCCATGGCGAGTTGTCCCATTCCACAATGGAATGCCATAAAGTGGCCCTCTTGAAGGCAACCTGCACCCTTCGGGGACAAAATGGGACTGAAGATGTCCTCTTGGAGTGCCCCGACCAGTGTGCTAAACATTTCACTGCTCATGCTCCTTCCGCTGTGGTAGAAGGCAATAGGACATGGTCTTCAGGTTGATCGGGATGCTTTTTCAGCCTTGCAGATTGAGGTTGGAGTCTGACCGGCCACAAATTGAATTGTTACTTTGGCTTCTTCAGACGGTTAGAGGTTGGGATAAGCAATTGGATTTGGAAGATGATTAATGCCCCTGAGGAAGAAGGTGATGCCTGCTTCCTTGAATTAGGTGGTGATGATGCTCACTTTTTATGGTAAAGAACTTCCCTCCCAATCGTTGACCTTTCCTTTTTAGGGTAAGTTTAGCAGAAGATGCTCACATGGCAGCTTCAGGGGATTCTGGAAGGAGCAGATCATCTGGTTACCCAGTATGTGATACAGAAACAGCCTCCATTGTCACTATTGTCTTCTCCTGCAGATTAGTGGCACCATGTACAACACCGGCAGGCATGTCTCTTTTCGTCCAGATCCGGTACAACTGGTTAATGTTTCAGGAGGACCTCTGCCGTATAGTCACCGGCTCCAAGAAATAAGGCTGCATTTTGGCAGTGAAGATGGATTTGGCTCAGAACACCGGATAGATGGTGACAGCTTTTCTGCTGAGGTGAATACAACTCTTGGTTCAAACAGGAGTAACACCACTGAAGGTGTCCTCTGCAGATTTACTTAAGGTTTCGTCAGGGATGTTGATGGGAAGGTGAGGTTGATCAAAATCTGCAAGATGGAAAAAAAGAAAAGGAGGGAGGGAGGGGGAGAGAGATGGAGGGAAGGAGAGAGGAAGGCGGGGAGAGAGAGAGATAGACCTAGAAAAGTTCTTTTTTTTACATTGTCCACTCTAGGACTTTATCTCTCTGTTAGGTGCAAGAAGAGTGGGTAACCTACCTCTTGATAGCCCTCTCTTTTTTGTATGTGTGATTCAGCCGATGAGGAAGAGTTAGTTTAGTTTGAAACAACCTCAGGGCTTTCTTGGGCTAAAATTAATCTCCCATAGCTCTGCAGTTGACTGCATTGTAGTGTTCAGCTACCCATTAGCTTCAGTCATTTAAATAAGTTATGCAAACAGGGCCAGTGCATACATACTGGCACTGAGATAAAAATTAGTTTCGCTTGTATTAGAATGCAAATTTATCTCACATTTTGGGGTAAGCAATACACAAATCAACTCAGAAATATTGTTGGGCTTAGCTGCACGAGGTTTATTTCCTTTTGCTCCTTGTCTTCATCTAATGAGAACTTTTAATACCAGACCATGATAGTACAAAAATGCACTACATTAGGAAGAATTGTTTGCAATAACTCATTAAGCAGAACTGTGAATAAAAACAAATGTTTCAAGGAGGATGAATTAAGAAGAGATACAAATTTTGGAGTCAATTTTAAACAGTTCTGAATCTGGAGAAGTGAGAAAGTATTTTTTCATTTATTTACTTACTTGTTTATTAAATAAATGTATATAGCTGGCTAACTCATACAGAGGTGAATTTTGAGTAGCTCACAACATTACAAATCCGCAGCGTAAAACCCCACAAATCTCCATCCCACCCATGTCATCAGCGACACAATCAAATCAACCTCTTGATGGGCTCTGCCTCCATTCGTGGTCCCCTGACAAAACCTCATCTTCAGGGCCTTTTGGAAAAGCAACAGGATGGGGAGCCCAATCATACTTTGGGGGGAATGATGTTCCCTAGAGAGGGCCCACCACCAAGAAGGCCCTTTTTCGTGGTCTCATCAATTGTACATCACTACTACGGTGGATATAGCATTTCCTGACTTCCCATCCCGGTGACCTGGGTAAATACGATAGGGGAGAGGCAGTCCTTCAAATAGCCTTTCTCCAAAGCCATTTATCACATTACTTTCACTAAGTAAAACTGAATTGGAAAGAATCACTTTTTCCTCTTTCCTCTCCCTTAGGTGCAGTTGATCCACTACAACCAAGAACTCTACCCCAATATTTCCGAGGCTTCACGCAATCCCAATGGTTTAGCTGTCATTTCTATCTTTGCCAATGTAAGTGCCTTGCCGTGGCTGCTAGGGGACATCAGGTGGGGCTTGAATAGGTGAGAGGAGGTGGGAAGTCAGGCAGTAAGGAGCAATATCTTGGATGGATTTCCATTTGCAGATTGGACCAAATCCTAACTCTTTCCTGACCAGGCTGTTAAACCGAGAAACGATTACCCGGATCTCCTACAAGAGTAAGTGAAGCCAGTATGACAGATGTGGATCATATAAGGAAGTTTTTGTAAAGGTGGCTGAGCGTTGAAAACTTAATTTTTTAAGACTGGAGGGGACCAAGTGGGAATTAATATAATATAAGAGTTCCTCTTGGAGTATTGAAGTTAGCAAAGCTTCACTGTGCCCGGTAGTTTGTTTACCTTCAGCAAAAGATTTAGGGAGGATATAACTGTTGACTATGACAGCATGAAAATTTTTGAATACGTGATTCTGTGGCCAAATGGTAGAATTGCTACTTTTGATGTGTTATTCATTAGTATTTATTTATTTATTTAACATATGGCATATCATTCATGCACTTGCAGTATACATTAACATTTTGCCAAGATTTTAAAAAAAACACACACAATAAAATATGAATGTTAAAAATATCTGCATTCAGAAATGAATGTCTTACTGATTCATTACCATCTTTCCCTGAAAATAAGACAGGGTCTTATTTTTTTATCCCCAAAATAAGTGCTTGGCCTTATTTTGGGGGGGGTCTTATTATTTTTGAGGTACAGGAGGCAGCGAACATTATTACCTCATGGCTGCTGCTGTGTTGCAATATTTCTGGGGAGGGCTTATTTTAGTGCATGCACTCAAAAGTCCAATTGGGCTTATTATCCAGGGAGGTCTTATTTTGGGGAAAACAGGGTAGTTTTTTTGGAAGTGTTTGAAAAGATCACAACTGGTAACTAAATGGATCTCACCAGCCGAGTTCTGTCCACGTTCTTAAAGTAGCCATGAATCCTATTTCAACAGATGATGCTTATCTTCTACACGATCTGAGTCTTGAAGACCTTTATCCAGAAACATTTGGTTTTATCACTTACCAAGGATCCATGTCAACCCCTCCATGCTATGAAACCGCCACCTGGATTCTCATTGACCGTCCGATCAATATTACCTCCGTTCAGGTAGGTGGTCCCTAGGGCCCATCACTGCTGGGCAAATTCTCTTTATTTCTCTTTTTGTCACCCTGCCTTCCCTTGCCCTCTTTGACCCCATTTGCTGTCCTCCTGGTGTCCTCCACCATTCTTGAACACTTGTCTCCCATCCCTCTGTTCTCCAGATTCACTCCCTTCGACTTCTCAGTCAGAACCTCCCTTCTCAAATTTTCCGGAGCATGAGTGACAACTCGAGACCTCTCCAACCCCTTTTACACCGAAGCCTTCGGGGCAACCGAGACCCACGGCGCCCCACTAAACGTTGCAAAGGAGCCTCCTACAGGCTACATGGTAGGTGACCGAGGAATCCCATGTTAAGAGCTCTTCCTTTACACTCCCATTCCACTTCTTCGTCTCTCTTCTTTTTTAAGCTTTCCTAAAAGTTTCTCAAAGTGGAAGATATTTTTTCCTTTCTACCCTCTTAAGTCCCTTATCTGGTTGAGTGGTAGGGACGAATGCAAGATAAGTTGGCAGTTTCAGAGCTGAGCAAGATCTAAACCTGAGTTTCCCCCAGCTTTCATACAGATAGAGCAGGGGTGGTATTCACTTACCTTCCCTACCGGTCCGCAAATGGAGCGTGCGCCACCTCCATGCTTGCGCACAGCCTCCTACGCATGTGCTTTTGGTGAAAAAAGGGCCTGAATGGGATGCCATAGAGCCAGGATGGGTGGGTGGAGCCAGCCACGATTTCCACTATCAGTTCGGGCAAACCGATCCAAACTGGTAGATTACCACGTCTGAACTAGAGCCACTGTAGTTGGGCTGCAAATATTCAGGTGGTAGAAAAGAGATGCAAAAACTCTTGACACTTTAGTACCCCCTAGTGATCATGCATATGTTTGCAGCCCAGATCTTGAACTATAATACCATGGGGTGTGTGCCCTGACACAGAAGCTAGACCCGGAATGGCGAACCTATGCCACGCGTGCCAGAGGTGGCATGTAGAGCCCTCTCTGTGGGCACATGCACCATCGCCACTTCTCTTCTGGTTTCCGGCATGCACATACGTAGTGGACAGCTTGTCTTCGTGGATGCTGGAGTGCCAGAAAACAGCCTGAAAATGGTCTGAAAAATGGCCAAAAATTGCCGAAAACTAGCCTGAAAAGGCGTGAAAATGCCCCAAAATGGACAAAAACCAGCTACGTGGATGCCGGCCAGCTGGTCATTGGTTTTCTGGTGCTCCAGTGCATGCAAAGACTAGCTGGCTGGCGTGTGTGTTTGTGCCAGCCAGCCGGTCTTCGGGTTTCCAGCATGTGCATGCACGCCAGCCAGCTGGTGTTTGCACACGCTGGAGCACTGGAATTGTGCATATACATGCATGTACCGCTGGCCTTTGGGTTTCTGGTGCTCCAGCACACATACATGCACATGCATGCATGCACGCATGTTCCGGTTTGGGCACTCAGTGCCAAAAAAGTTCTCCATTACTGAGCTAGATTACTGCTCTCAGATGTCACCTTGTCACCAGCAACGTTGTCACCTTGAACAGCCAATGCAATTGGCTTATAAATGCAACTGGGGAGTCTATTTTGCCCTTTATCTGGGGGAAGTAAAATGGTTTATTCCAACCTGAAGATAAGAACAATTGGGAAATAATTTGTCAGCCCTGTAGCATAGAATTTTTGATGACTGCCTCATCAAGAGCTAAGCTTTTCAGATTTCAAAAGCCTTTGTGAGCTCAATGACATCCAGGTGTGTACATATAATGTATTAGCCACCCATCTTACCAAAGGGTAACTGGTGGAATGGGGCAACTCGCCACCATCAATTTGCCACTGGTCAACTTGCTGCAAGGCAATTCAACAGTTCAATTTAATTATTTAAATAATTTTAAAAATATTTTAATTTTTGCCATTTACATTTCATTTTGTCTCTCCTTTGGCATCCTTCAATTCTGTTCCACAATTTCTTCGATATTAGGGTACTTTTTGTCACACGGCGAACTGTGCAGTGGCAAGTTGGCCATGGCAAGTTGGCTATAGCGAGTTGTCATAGACCCAACTCTGGGCACTTTACAGTTATATACAAGCTGAAACATAATAAAGTGAAAAACAAACTTGTCCAACCCCCTGCCTAGGCAGGGAAATGGCAGAAAGACAGGAGGATGGTAGGATGCTGGGCATATATGGTTGCACTCGTGGGAGCAAGAAAACAAACAGATCATAAATTTCTTGACAACTGTAAAGAAAAGGAGGAAAGGCCAATTTCCCCCTCCTCTCCTTCCTTATCCCAGTATGGATGTATGTCAGGGGCGGGATTCAACCAGTTCGGACTGGTTCAGGCAAACTGGATGCTAATTTTACATCTGGTTTGCCAAAAGGACTGGCTGGCCCCATTCCTGCCAGGAGTCTCCACGCGGCCCATTTTGGATGCCAGGCTCTGGGAGGGTGAAAAACAGGCCTTCTGGAAGCCCTCCGGAGGGCCCCCAGAGGTTGGGGGAGGCCATTTTCGCCCTCCCGGAGGCTCAAAGAAAGTCTCTGGAACCTGGTGAGGGCAAAAATGCCCTCCCAGGCCATGATGCAGGAGGCCACATAGGCCATGCCCACGCCTACCCAGCAACCGGGCAGAGAACTGATTGCTAAAATTTTTCAATCCCACCCCTAATGTACGCCCCCATTTTCCTGGACTAAAAGACCATGATGTTTTTGGTAAAGTTTTCCTGTTGTGCTTGCAAGAGCTAGCAGAAGGCATCTCTTTGGATTGAGTGCAAGGGATTGGGTGAAATTACCCAAAGCTTGTCAGTTTTCCTTTCTTATTTAAGCCTGAGCAAGAAGAATGGAAGGGATGAACCAGTGAGATGTTCGTTTCAGGAAGCAACTCCAGTTTTGTGCCGGCCATTAGAGTAGGTGTTACAGGTAGTCCTTGACTTACTACAATTGAGCCAAACATTTCTGTTGCTAAGTGAGAAACATTTATTAAGTGAGTTTTGCTCCACTTTACAACCTTGTCAGAGTTGTTAAGTGAATCACTGCAGTCATTAAATTAATAACATACTTGTTAAGTGAATCTGGCTTTCCCATTGACGTTGCTTGTCAAAAGATCAAAAAACGTGATCACACAACCTCGGGACACCGCAACCGTCATAAATCTGAGTCAGTTGCTAAGCCTCTGAATTTTCATCACTTGACTGTGTTGTAAGTGGGAAAAATAGTCTTAAGTCTTTTTTTCCAGTGCTGTTGTAACTTTGAAAGGGTACTAAGCAAACTGTTGTAAGTCAAGGACTACTGTATTTTTTGGAGTATAAGAAACACCTTTTTCCCTCAAAAAAGAGGGTGAAAAATTGGGTGAGTCTTATACACTGAATACAGCATTTTTGGCCTCCTGAAACCCCGCCCCCATTGCAAAAATTGCCATGCATAGCCTTCAGGAGGCTTCCAGAGTGGTCTTAGGGGCTGGGGAGGGCAAAAATGGGCTGTTTTTTGCTTGTTTCCCCCCCCCCAGCCCACAGTAGCACTCTATAAGCCTCCTAAAGGCTATGTATGGCCTTGTTTTGATAAAAAATGGGCCCGTTTTTGCAAAAATGAGCCATTTTGGGAAGATTTGCAGAATGCAAAAACTTTTTTTTTTTTAATTTGCCTCTTCAAAACCTTGGTGTGTCTTATACGCTGAAAAATACGGTACCTCTATACTCTGAAGGAGACAGCTTTGGAAAAGAACAAGTCAGAGTCACTGTTTTCTTCCTTATTATTAGGCTGGGTTTGTATAACTGTTAAGTCTTTAGCTTTGCTTAACACTACACAGGTGTTGAGATGCTCTGATAAAAGAAGCTCGTGTAGAATATTGTGTTGTCTTGGTCACCCAGTACTTAAAGGCAGTGTTTCTTAGTAACTTGAAGATGTGTGGACTTCAACTCCCAGAATTCCCCAGCCAGCTATACTTCCTCAACTTCTGGGAGTTGAAGTCCACACATCTTTCAGTTATCAGAGAAGTTGAGAACTGCTGAACTATGGCTGGGTTTTCACAGCTCATTGTTCTGCAGACATCCCAATACCTTTTAAATCTAGTTCTTTCCTGAACAACACACAAAGCAGTCATTCTTCCAGCCTCTTCAGAGCTCAGAACAGTTAACCTGGGGACCGGCACTGGGCCGGGCTAGGTTTTGGTTACTAACATAATTAAAAGACACTCCTGCTAGTGTCTTCTGAAAAACAATTCTCAAAATCTGCTTGATTCTGAATGTCATCTCTGTATGCACAGATTCGCACTATTGCAAGGCATCATAAACTTGTGAAACGGGAGTGAGAGGCACAGCAGAGGGTTAAAGGCCCAAACGGCATCCTACGAAATGAAAAGGGGCAGCCTGGGTCACTCTGTCCTCTCCCCTGCTTTGTGGGAGAATGAAAATTAAAGGGAACCTAGACAGATGAGCAAAGAAATTATTTTCCAAGATTGGGGCAGGCAGCAGGAAAGATTAGCCCCAGGGAATGCATCTGAAGCAAAGGAGATTTAGTCTTAATACTTTTCTTCCATCTTTTTTCTTTTTGCAGTTGATGGAACACAATCTCCCAAACCAGGCATGTAGTTTTGGTGCAAGCTCCCAAACGTCTGAGTGTCTCCGTCACTCAAAATTCAATGTCCGACCGAGGAAGCTGCAATCACCCATCTCTGAATGATTTCCACAGCTTCCATTGTGGGAAAGGCAACATGTGGGGTACCAGGGAAGCAGGCTGGAATACTTGCCTTGGGGTGTTTGGAAAACTCTGATCACAATAGGGTTGGGTTGCCAAAAGCTTAAACAATGAAATTAGGGTTATTAATTTGCAGAATACGGCACGTCTTCCCCCCAAAGCTAAAGCCTAATATTTAAAGATGGCGGGAACATCCAGAAGTGTGA
This sequence comes from Thamnophis elegans, assembly GCF_009769535.1. NCBI lineage: Eukaryota > Metazoa > Chordata > Lepidosauria > Squamata > Natricidae > Thamnophis > Thamnophis elegans. The sequence goes on from NC_045558.1 coordinate 120,746,399, forward strand.
GGACTAGAATCTTTGCACTGCCTCCTTGCTAAAGCAATGCTGTCTATTCTGGAGATCAAATTTATTCAAAATCTCTATTGGTCATAAATGTCAGGTGGAGGCAATCTACCCCAAATTATATACTGAGCTAAAGTGTATCCGGCAGACAGATGTAATCCCAACACTGAATGCACTTTAGAAATGCAGAGGAATATCCTCAATAATATCCTAGTGAGACCCCCAGTATTATTTGGGGACCTCAATATTCTGAGACCTGCAGGAGCCTTGGGAGTCAAAATTATAGTGGGATAGTTTTCTCTGATGCGTAAAATGCCTTTAATCTCAGGAAGTTTAAAAGGAGGGAACTGCATTACATGGTGTGTAACCCCACAAACTCTAAGCTTCCATTGCTCTTTTAAAGAAGAGTTAACTTGGAACTTTAATCTGGGTAAAACTTGAGAGAATCTGGGGTGGAAAACAAATGTGATATCCCTCTCCACTCTATCCTGGGGTGTGTGTGTGAGAGAGAACTGATAAAATATGGAATCTGTGCTTATCATTTCATTCTGAATGGCCTTCAACACCCCTAACTGTGAAACAGCAGAGGGAATATTTTTATTGCCAAACGAACCCACCTTTTGAATATTGATGAGTATTATTAACTTGAGAAAAACAATGGTTTTCCAAACAAACTTCATTTTCTTTGGAGTGAAATTATTTCATTGAGACAAGGGCTTAATCCAGGGGCATCAAACTTGATTTCATTGATGGCCACATCAGGATTGTGTTTGACTTCGGAGGGATGGGGGTGGCCAGGTGCGAGTGGCCAGGTCGACATCACTTGTGTCAGGGCATCTGTGGCGGCCCGAGAACACTTCCTGTGAAAACAGGCTCCTGAGCTTTGTTTTCGGCTGCGATGACCTCCTGTAACCCTCTGCTAATGAAAATGGAGCTTGGGAGATCTGCACACAACCCTCCCAAGCTCCGTTTTTCACTGGCACTGCAAGCCAGTCCTTTGAAGTTTCCAGGGCGGCCTGCAGGCTGGATCTAAGTACCCTGTGGGTCAGATCCAGCCCCCGGGCCTTGAGTTTAACACCCCTGACTTAATCTGTCACTTTGATGTGGCAGGGTCCAATTTATACCATGTTGGAATTTGTCACACAGACATTCAGGAAGGGCCAAGAAAAATTGGTGGCTGCAACTGCATGATTGAAGTGCTGCCCCTCCTCCCCCTTTTTATATATGTGGTATGCACCACAGTGTAAAAAGGGGTGGGACTGGGGTTTCATCTTGACTTTCTTTAACAGCCCCACACTTTGGTGCCCTGATTCATCATAAAAATTGTGGTGTCAAAGGGAATGGGGATAACATATTGGACAGAAGGGGAAATGGATCTAACTCTCTTCATTTGTCTTTTCTTTTGCAAAGCGATGGAAATTCCCAGCTTTCTCCCTTCTTATATAGAGACACAATAACATTTATGGCCATTGATGCCACAAGAAACCTATCAACATGATCATAAATGCTGAGAGATACTATTTCTCCTTTTTCAAATGAAATAAATTCAATCCTGAAAGAGGGATGAGCCACTGTTAGGTGTTGCAGAATTATTGGAAACAGAATTATTAGAAAATCTAGATTAGTGCTGTTCAGATGAGTTTCTGCAGCAGGGAATTTGAATATATCTTCTTCCTTCATCTGTAGAACACCAAGGCCTCCAGACATGGTGAAAGTTTCCTTTTAAAGCAATGACAGGAAATCTGGATGATAATGTTTTGTGGGAAACCTTCCTAAAGTTGGAGAAACAGTGCAAACAAAACAAGCAACCTGCAATTTTCATCCCCCAGGGCCAAGGTTTTACCAATACTTCAATGACATCATGGCCATGATCCTTACTTAGAAGTAGGAATATATTTACATGCATTTCCATATACTGTACAGGCATACATATGAATGCATACATAGGTTTGAGGTTCATTTTATTTATATGCCGCCCTATTCCCGGCGGGATTCAGGGCGGCACACAAACCCAAAAGAGGGGAAGGGAAACACAAGAACTACAACAAAAAGTACAGGGAATTTAAAACAACCAACAGCCACACGATTCGAGAAGGGGAAGGGAACTCATCAACCCCAGGCCTGCCGACACAGCCAGGTTTTAACGGCTTTTCGGAAGGCCTGGAGAGAGGTGAGGGTCCGAATCTCTGCAGGGAGCTCGTTCCAAAGGGCCGGAGCCGCCACAGAGAAGGCCCTCCCCCAGGTAATAGCCAGATGACATTGGCCGGTAATGGAATCCGGTGGAGGCCTAATCTGTGGGATCTAATGGGTCTGTTGGAGGTAATTGGCAGCAGGTGGTCTCTCAAGTACCCAGGTCCAATACCATGAAGGGCTTTATAAGTGACGACTAGCACCTTGAAGCGTATCCAGAGACCAATCGGTAACCAGTGCAGCTCACGGAGGATAGGTGTAACGTGGGTGCACCAAGGTGCACCCACAATTGCTCGCGCGGCTTCATTCTGGACGAGCTGGAGTCTCCAAATGCTCTTCAAGGGCTGCCCCATGTAGAGCGCATTGCAGTAGTCCAGTCTTGAGGTCACGAGGGCATGAGTGACTGTTGCGAGTGCCTCCCGGTTCAGGTAGGGACGCAATTGGTGCACCAGGCGAACCTGGGCAAATGCCTCCCTGGTCACAGCCGACAAATGATGTTCTAAGGTAACACTGCAATGCTCACATATCAATAGAAAATAATATTTGTAGCTAAGGGTTGAACTGTGGGGTACTTGGTGCTCTCTGAGCTTCGTTTCTTTTTCTTGCGGACATTTTCTTGCCCAACAAGGTAACATCATCAGTGTTAAAAGGCAGTTGGGTTTACTGTCTGTTTATATACAAGTGGCTTGCCCTGTCTACATTGGTGGGAGTGTTTTTGGTGGTTGCTTGATTGAACTTTGTTTTCTGCAAGAAAGCAACTGAGCTCAACAAAAACCAAGGACCCCACTCTCACATTCTGTCTCTCACATACACACATGTGCACACACAAGCAAAAATGCGCCTTCCCCCTACCCTATACAGAGAAAGCCTAGTCATCCTTCCTAGATAGAACTCTGTGCAGATATGCAGACACATAGTTTTTCAATGACAACCCCTACTCAGTTCTGAATTAAGATTCCTTATAACAGCTCCATGGAGAGTTGTTTATGGATAAACTCTATGCTACAAACTATGCTGGGCATTTGGAGATCCTGATCAAAAAAATATATCTACCAAAACACATGGGGACCATTGCAAGGACAAAATTAATCAACCAGCCCTATGACTGTAGGCTTTTTGCTTTAAAATTTTTATACAATGCCCTTAGCCTCCCAGAACAATTGATAAAATATTATTTTACACCCACCCACTCACCAATGTGGTATAATGAATGATAGATAGTTGAAATAATCTGGCATCAAAAAGATAATCTGGCATCAAAAGGATGATCCCAGATTTGGCCCTCTGGGTTTTCGGCTGCTTGAAATAACACATTTGGAATCTGATTGAACTGGCAGATCAACCCAACTTCAAAACAACAAAGGGTAGCCTTTTTTTGCTAATTGATAGAGTGCCAGATAAACCATGTGATATCCCCTCTGTGTTCTCCATCTCTTTCTCACCGTTTCTCTGCAGCTGTCTCTTCTTCCCTTATGAGTAAACTAGTCCTGATGTTCACAAACACTTGGATGAGAATCATATCTGCAGTTCATTCCACCCCAACCCTCCTTGTTAAATACTCATCCTGCTCACACATCTGAATTTAACACTGAAAGTGAAAATGGGACTTCTTGAGATGGTGTTTGATACAGCTTAAACATTTACCTCTGTTTTATAACTAGGATGAACTGAAGGCAGATCTGGTTCAGCAAACAAATCTGGTCAATAAGCATGAGAATTTTGCCTCTTAGTTTTATTATTCATTTTCATTCATAACTTCTTTTCCTTAAAGAATTACAAAACAATGTTTCGGTCATTCAGAAATCCTATTTGGCATGGATTGGAAGCACTTGAGTTTTACTAGTTGAGATATAGTACTGGGAAGACACATTTTTGAAAAACTTAGAGCAGAGGTGGTATTCAGCCAATTCTGACAGGTTCTGGAGAACTGGTAGCAGAAATTTTGAGTAGTTCGGAGAACTGGCAAATAGGCTGGCCCCTCCCTCACTACCTCCTGTCTTCCCAGCTGTTCTTTTGTTGTCCAGAACAGGAGAACGGAGCTGGAAAACAGGTTAGTGGGGTGGGGAGGGAACAGGGATTTTGCAGTAACCTTCCCCTGCCATGCCCACAAAGCCACACCCACAAAGCCATGCACACAGAACCGGTAGTAAAAACATTTGAATCCCACCACTGACCTAGACGATTTTATATCGGGCACTTGCTGGTGATACTTAAAAAGAAAATCTGATCCCCCAAGTCCACATATCACTTCTGCATTAAAAGAAGCACAGATCAAGGATCTGGGATGACTTCTCAGTGATCTCTGCGTTAATCTTATTTCCATCAAAAGCAGTGACTATCTAGAGATTGTCCTTTTTTAATTGTGAGGTTCTCTCCATCAGTTTCCAAGTTTGAGGAAGCACAGAACAGACAAAGAAAATCCTGTAACTTATTAAATAACCAATGGTGACCTTGGGAAGTCACCAAAATTTCACTACATTTGAATCCAAAGGAGGATTTTTTCAAAATTGGAAATAGCGTTGGATGAGCATCTGAAGATCCAAGTTTGAATTCTTATTCCATCTCAGGGTTCACTGGTGACTTCAGACCAATCACATTTCTTAGCTTAACCTACCTCAAACAAGAAGGATAAATCACATTGAATTTGGTAGAAGAATGACTGGTGGAAATGTAACAAATGAACAAAGCAAAGGGTTCTTTTATGTACAGTTGTACAATTGTAATACAAAACATCGATATTCAGCTAAGACAAGGACTTTCCTGCAGGCCAGGAGACAGCTTCTGAGGGTGTCTAGGCTTAACTGAGTAAGTCTGTCTAGTAAACTGGTCCCAAATGCTAGGCTGAGATTAGAAATTGTGTTTTGATTATTGATTATTACTATTCGTTCTGCCCATCCATAGAGTATATGTTCTAGCTTTCCAGCACATTGGGATTCACAGCAATTTAATTGCCTCATGAAGATCTGGCAGTAGTTGCTTTTCCAACATTAAAAAAGGAAGCACCTGGTGGATTTCAAGATTTACATTCTGCAGAACAGAAATAAATGGTTAGAGTGACCTTATTAACTACCGCTCCCATGGGGCTAGTCATTTCCTGGTGCAAAAAGCAAGAACTGAGAAACTGGGCCATCAGAAATAATTATGTGTAAAGCCGTTACCCCACAAGACAGAATTACCTGAGGAAAAAAGAATTAAGTATGAATCAGCCTAAGATTTAGCCAGCGGGAAAATCCATAAAGATGGATTCTACTGCCCTCTTGTGAAACTTGTTCCTAATTAGAGCTCTGGACTCTGAAAATGGGGGAAATCGGTGCTGCTGTTGTCTAAGATGCAGAAACTCTGAGCCACAACTGCATCTTAGAAAGATGCTCAAGTGGCAGGAGGAAAGAGGAAAGCCTCAAAAAGCTGGCCTGTGGTGATCTAATGGCATCTACCTCTGTAAGCTCCAGTACTGAGACAATTCAGTTTTCCTGCTCCTTACTCTTTAAGGTGGCTCAGTGGCTATGATGCTGAGCTTGTCAATCAGAAAGGTCAGCAGTTCGGTGGTTAGAATCCCTAGCGCCACGTAACGGAATGAGCTGCCCTTACTTGTCCCAGCTTCTGCCAACCTACCACTTTGAAAGCACGTAAAAAATGCAAATAGAAAAATAGGAACCACCTTTGGTGGGAAGGTAACAGCATTCCATGCGCCTTTGGCGTTGAGTCATGCCAGCCACATGACTACAGAAACATCTTCAGACAGCATTGGCTCTTCGGCTTTGAAACGGAGATGAGCACCGCCCCCTAGAGTTGGGACGACTAGCACATATGTGTGAGGGGAACCTTTACGTTTACCTTACTCTTTACTGAAACCTCCTGATACCCCTAGGAATCTTTCTTAGCATTGCCTGTCTACCTTCAAGTAAGAGGTGTAACATTGTTAACCCCAGGATGACAGATATCCCCCAAATCATGGGTATGTCCCCTCTCCCCAAGAATATTTTAAAAATTTACCTCTGAACTGTAAAGTCTATTTAGCTAAAATCCATATTCTCAAATATGTAAGGACTAAGGAGATAACTGGTTGGCATTAGTTTCTAATATAACATAAATCCATTCAAGGTTCTTCCCCTCAATTAGCTCACTTCTTTCATCTGACTTTATCCCCTTTTCTGGACCGTAACTCCAGCATACCAATCTAATACTAGCCAAGTGTAACCTTTGACCTAACAAAAGTGATGCTAATAATACCTGGTCTGTCCTTGGTCTCCTGTTGGGGCAGAGTCAAGATGTGGTGGCCTATTACCATGATAAAGGAGCAGAACTGTCATGGCAACAGGAAATATTCTGCTTATTCCCTGAAGTTCTACCCCAGGTGTCTACAGCTACAGATAATGGAGTCAGTCTTATCTCCCCAGGATAACAGGAATCAGAAACCAATGATGAATTGAGGAGATTTGTTTACCTGTGCTTCTTTAAAAGAAAGACGCATTGGTTGCCTGACTTTATTTATTATATTATATTTACAATGCAATTTCCATCAGGGACAAGGGGGTTCACAGAAAGTAGGTTAGTCTTCCATCCAGGCACTAACCAGATTCAGATGTGCCTGATTTCAGCAAGATGTATGTTCAAAACCATATCTTGAGACTTAAGATATCAGCGCTATACTTTGGTTACCTCTTTGGAATCTTAATCCACCCCATCCCACATATTCCTGAGCTCTAACGTCTTGGCCTTAATAATTATCCTCCCCTAATCCCATTCTTCTACCATGAAATTCAGGAGAATCCTCTGAATAACTCCTGTACCACCCATAGATGTTCCCGCTAATCTACAACATCTTGCACTAGACCAGTGTTTCTCAACCTTGACGACTTTAAGTCTTGTGGACTTCAACTCCCAGAATTCCCCAGCCAGCTGTGCTGGCTGGGGGATTCTGGGAAATGAAGTCCACAGGACTTAAAGTCGCCAAGGTTGAGAAACACTGCACTAGACAATGACTATCCTGATAAGTCACTATTCAATCCAGTAATGGAGAATCAACTGGAAAAAGGCAAATTTATTTCTTGTCCCAGGGAAAAGTGACACCTAAATCTTGTAGACGCTCATGGTAGACGTGGTCAAAACATTCACTCTGTGCCTTAGTCAAGTGATTCTTCCAATCTCCAGAAATCCCTAGAAACCAAAACATAAAATAATAACTCATTAGAGTCAGATATGGTGGAGGAAGCATTCTACGATATTTACCTAAAAGAAATAGGTGGTTTTTCCCAAATAATTTGCTCTGAAATATAAGAGTGTCATCTTAAATTGACTAAGAACACAAAAATAGAGATAGACAATATTTTTCTGACTAATTTTAATTTTGGGGAAGATTGTTATCTTAAAATTATGGTTGTTCCTCTTTGGGATGAATATAGATTCTTCTTGTAGCTTTTAAGAAGTATTGAGCAAGTAGGTCTGTTCTTAAAATGTTAATGTTTGGATTTCTAAATTATTAGGTTTTTTTCTTCCACATGGAGGAAATGCATTCAGAAATCCAAGTTCTATATGGGGCTACCACTTGGCCCTTGATATAGAATTCTTAAGAATGATGTCATCAATATTATTTTGTTGCTGTGTTTTATCAATGCAGATATCAATGCAAATATAGCAATAGCAATTATATACAATACAACAGTAGAGTTGGAAGGGACCTTGGAGGTCTTCTAGTTCAACCCCCTGCCTAGGCAGGAAACCCTATACCATTTCAGGCAAATGGCTATCCAACATCTTCTTAAAGACTTCCAGTGTTGGGGCATTCACAACTTCTGGAGGCAAGCTGTTCCACTGATTAATTGTTCTAACTGTCAGGCAAATGGCTATCCAATATCTTCTTAAAGACTTCCAGTGTTGGGGCATTCACAACTTCTGGAGGCAAGCTGTTCCACTGATTAATTGTTCTAACTGTCAGGTTCTAAGTTGCTTCTCTCCTTGATTAGTTTCCACCCATTGCTTCTTGTTCTGCGCTCAGGTGCTTTGGAGAATAGTTTGACTCCCTCTTCTTTGTGGCAACCCCTGAGATATTGGAACACTGCTATCATATCTCCCCTAGTCCTTCTTTTCATTAAACTAGACCACTTCATAGTGCTTTTGCAGCCCTCTCTAAGCGGTTTACAGAGTTAGCATATTGCCCCCAACAATCTGGGTCCTCATTTTACCCACCTCGACAGGATGGAAGGCTGAGTCAACCTTGAGCTTATTTGAACTACCGAACTGCAGCTAGCAGTCAGATGAAGTAGCCTGCAGTACTACACTCTAACCACTGCACCACCTCAGCTCAATATAAGAAGCCAAATGATCAGACCAGTAAAGGAAAAGATTCATGTGTCTATTTTCTTAACTATTTCAGTTAAGCAGAGCATCCCAGAGTTGGGTCTCCTCCGGATTCCATCTGCCAGCCAATGTCGGCTGGCGACTCCCCGGGGGAGAGCCTTCTCTGTTGCAGCTCCGGCCCTCTGGAACGAGCTCCCTGCTGAGATCCGGATCCTTACTACCCTCCCGGCCTTCCGCAAAGCCACCAAGTCCTGGCTGTTCCAGCAGGCTGGGGGGAGCTGAGAAGCATCTACCTCCATAGAAATTGTGAATGTTGGTTTTGTTTTTAATATGTTGTCTTTGTCTTGTTCCCCCCTTTCCCTTGTCTTTTGTAAGCCGCCCGGAGTCCTCCGGGAGTGGGCGGCATACAAGACAAATAAATAATAATAATAATAATAATAATAATAATAATAATAATAATAATAATAATAAGACATCACACTGGTTGAGAAAAATAAGGTCACAATCATAGACATCGCAATACCAGGTGATAGCAGGGTCGCCGAGAAGGAACATGAAAAAATCGCAAGATACCAGGACTTAAAAATCGAAATTCAACGACTATGGCACAAACCAGCAGTGGTAATTCCAGTGGTAATTGGCACACTGGGTGCTATTCCAAAAGCACTGGAATTACATTTAAAACAGTTAAAAATTGACAAAATCACCATCAGTCAAATGCAAAAAGCCGCACTGCTTGGATCTGCACGCATATTACGAAAATACGTTACGACGTCCTAGGCCCCTGGGTGGGGCCCGACTAGTAACCAATGCCAAATCCGGCGAAACAACTGGCCGCTGTGATACAATTGTACAATAATAATAATAATAATAATAAGTATAACAAACTTTGTACTATAAAACTAGGGATCAATGTCTCCACCCTTCTACTCCTCTGACCAGGGATACCTTGAAGAGTTGAATCCCTGCTTTCCAAGAACAACACTGTTCAACTAGGTAGACCAACCTGAGCCAAATTGTTGATCAACGCCAGGCATAAAGCTGTGTGAATACAGTCCTGAAGACAGTATGTCCCAGACTGATTTATTGACCAGAGAATGGCAGGAGGCTTGACTGTGTGATGTTAAAAAGTGTGTGTCTTACATTATAATTAATTCACTATGTTTTAAAGTGTTTTTTCACCAGCCTGGTCCTCTGCAGACAAGCCAAACCTCATCCCCCACAATTCAGATTGGTGCTGTGAATCCTAAGAGCTGTAGTCCAAAGCAAGTGAATCAGGCTGAAGAAAGCTAATCTTGAAAATCATTTGATTTCAACACAGGATATAAACAAGGTGGCATAAATGTTTCCAAAGAAATGCTAAAGAGAGTGTGATAAGTATCTCGGAAAGAAGCTGAGGGAAATGGAAGGACAGAGGAGGATCCTGCCAGGTCTTACAGTTCAAAATTCCTGTAGCTGGCAAGGAAAGCAAAGAGGTTGGAGTTTAGTGGTGTCCCTGTAAATAATGTACCCCAACCTTGATCATCTCTGCGTGTGGATTTCAGCTCCCAGAATCCCACTGCCAGCATGACCATTGACATTCTGTAGGTTGAAGTCCATACCCCTAAAAATGGCCAAGGTTGGGAACTGCTGCCCTAAAAGATCACCCTGGATGAGGCAAATCCAGATGGCAAATGATTCCCCTTTCCATCCCTTCATTACCTTTGCGAAGGAAAGCACTTTTCTTTTGGTTCATGATGAACTTCGGCGTGAGTGAGAAGTTGGACATCTTATTACTCTTCATGGATTCGAAGGAGGCATTCGCAACCACAGAGTCAATAGCTGCATCATCTAAATCTTTGCCTAAGAACTTGCTGATACGAACAATACTTCCTCGCAGATCCTGGAGGACAATCAGACAAGACAGTCTGAAAACCACTCTGGGTGGCACACACCTGGCATCATTAATTCTGTCCAAACAGAAAACGTTTCAAACTCAGTTTTAACTAGCGTGTTTCTTCCAAAACCATCAATGCTCTTGCACTGTTGGAGAAACTCTAATCCAAGGAGGGGAACAAAACAATTATGCCCCCACAATATTGTTTTCAGAATGCTTTTTCAGTAAAGCATCCAAATTCATTAACTAGATTTATACATAGTGCTGAGCAATGTTTAACTGGATGTCTTTTGATCTGCCCCAATGGATTACGTCAACTCAACAAGCCAAAGCAGAACCAGACAAATGGAGGATTTAGTACAAAGTCAGAATTCAGCCATTCTTCCCCACCACCACCACCTCAAAGTTGGTTTGAATGGTGTTGCCTGAGTCTGAGAAACCCTAGATATAAAAACTCTGGGACCTATCTTGACTCAACAAATGTGTTAATGCCCCTTTCTACACTGGAGGTCCTAGCCAGTCATTATAATCTCTTTTTCATTACAATAGTGCTTGTTATTATGGCCATTATTGACCACTGTTGTATGCAGACAGGCATTTGAATCATACAGATTCAGTCTTCTTCGTTCCCTTCTTAACTGGTAAGGTATCATATTAAATGGGCAATTGAGTATTAAGACTTGGCAATTCTATAACATTTGCCTGTGTAAACATATACAGTACAATAGAAGAGAATATAACTCAGGTTTGAACTACCCTATGGAGATATTGGTGCGTGCTGAGCTTGGTTGTTTGCTTGTAGTTTTGTTGCCCAACTAGGCAACATCATCATTGTTATCAGCAGCAAACTCCATAAACAACTTGTACTGAAAATATTTCCTAGTTAGGTAATGAAATGTTTCCAAGGAAACAACCAAGTTCAGAGAGCACCAAGAACTCCATACACAGTACTCATTCCTCTATGACAAAATGAATCATAAATTTATATGTTTTCATCTAACTGGGGGGGGAAAACCCACACCAAACCTAGTTGATGTGATAAGTTTTTGGTTCAATCTTATATGGGAATAAAGAAAATTGGACTAACTGATTATACTGTGGTTGAATTAACCATGCCTTTGAGTGCTGTGAGAACTCAGGTGTTCAAAAGCACTCTGATTACTGAACGAAGAAGAAAAGTTGACTCATAAATATATGTTGCTTGAAACATAGCAAATAATATACTGTTATTTATGGACCTTGCAAGCTGCCCAAAATCATTTGATAGTAAGTAGATAAATAATCCTTCCCTCATGAACTCAGTCGGTTGTCTAGCAGAGAATAAACTATGTATTCACGGCACAGACAGGTGGGACAATCTCCTCCATAGATATTTTGCATCTTGGAGAGCATAAAGCAGAGGTCTTCAAACTTGGTGACTTTGCTGGCTGAAGAATTCTGGGAGTTGAAGTCCCCAAGTTTTAAAAGTTTCCAAGTTTGGGTAGCCCTGGCATAAAGCATTGAGTTAGTCAAGGATCTGTGAAAGCAGGACAGCCATCCCTGCTGATTATCACCAAAAGGATAGTGTGAGAATTCCCACACTTTTTAATTACCTTCAGAATTTGGCCATCTCAGCCAAATCCAGGAATCTCCTATTCCTAGTGGTTATATCCAGGGATGGGCTTCAAAATTTTCAGCAACGGGTTCTCTGCCTGGTTGCTGGGTGGGTATGGCCATGGTGAGATGGTGGCCTAGTCAGCCTCCTGCGCCACAGCATGTGTGTGTGCATTTTTGCCTTCCCAAGGCTTTCCTTGAACTTCCGGGAGGGTAAAAACCTCGCTCCCCCAGGCTCTGGAGACCTTCCAGGAGGCCTATTTCCCCCACTCTCCAAGCCTCCATGTGGGCCCTACACTTACCTCACATCCAAAATGGGCCGCATGGAGACTCCTGGGAGTGGGGGGGAAGGGCCAGCCAGGGTGGGATTTGAACTGGCCGAACTGGCCATAATGTTAGCTACCGGTTCTCCCAAACCCGGGCAAACCCATAGCAGCCCAGCCAGGCTTGTATCTCTGCTCATAACTCCCATAAAACCCAATTGAACTGACAAGCAAAATAACATAATAACAACCTCTTGTAACTCCTCATACGTAATGAAGAAGAAGTTCTCTTTGTCCTTCAAGTTCATCCAACCTTTAACATGGTCAAACCAGGATCCAAAAGGCACTGTAATTACAAGAGGAATTAGATGGGAAGATTGAGAGAAAAGTAGGCATAGTATGTGGACGGAAGAAGACCAAAATTTCTTCTACACCCATTCACTTACCATCTCCTTTTAGAAAGTCCTCCAGAAATTGATCCAAGGTCCCAGGGTCTTTATAGGGGTGAAACATTGAAGCAAAATGATAGAGGGACACCAAGACATCTTTGGGGTTCCTGACTGTGTAGATCATCTATGCACAGAAAAATGTGGGATGGTTGGAAGATGTCGAAAAATTAAGACGCAACATCAGAAAATAGCAGAGCCCAGGTGGGCAAACAGGGCCCACTCAAAATAGATTCTGTTCTTTTCCCTGGTCTGCTAGCTATTGATAAGTGTAGTCAGGACAAAATAATAATTATAACAAAGGCAGCCCTTGACTTCCAACCACAGTTGGGCCCAAAATTTTCATAGCTAAGCAAGGCAGTTGTTAATTGAGCCGCACCACAGGTTCTGACCAGTTCTGGAGAACTGGTAGCAGTAATTTTGAGTAGTTTGGAGAACCGGTAAATACCATCTCCGACTGGCCCTGCCCCCATCTATTCTCTGCCTCCCGAGTCCCAGCTGATCAGGCGGGAATGGGGATTTTGCAGTAACCTTCCCCTGGAGTGGAGTGGGAACGGAGATTTTACAGTTTCCTTCCCCTGCTACATCCACCAAGCCACGCCCACCAAGCCACGCCCACCCAGTAAAAAAAATTGAATCCCACCATTGAGCCACACCCCATTTTTGCTACGGTTGTTAAATGAAACATTGCAGTTGTTTAGTGAATCACACAGTCGTTAAGCGAATCTGGCTTTCCCCATTGATTTTGCTTGTCAGAAGTTGGCTGGGAAGGTCCCAAATTGAGATCACATGACCCATAGGACACTGCAACCAACATAATGCCGGTTGCCAAGCACCCAGATTTTAGTCATATGGCCACGGGGACGCTGCAACTGTCATCCTAACCAGTCATGTCACTTTTTTCAGTGCTATTGTAATTTTGAATGTTGAATAATGGTTGTAAGCCGAGGACTACCTGTAATAGGCCAATTGTTTTACATCTAAAAGGAAATGACTGGGAATAGAACATAAGCCCAATGAGAAACTTTTTTCCCCAAGTCTTCTGAACTCAGAGGTCTCATTTAAATAGGACCACCAAATAAACTCTGGTTTGGTTTAGTGCAGTAATTTAATATTTAAAACTACAATTTGCCATAGAAACAATATTCATTACTGTTTTCATGGCTTGTTCCTGATTTGGTTTGCACCCCACCCAAGACTCTGTTCAATTTACAGGGGTATCAGCCAAACAACTAAAAATCTGTTCATCTGTAAGATTGATCCTGGCTTGCTCCTGGTTCACTCTATAAACCTTTTTTTTTTTTTTTTTTTTAATGACAGCACATTACACCACACTAGGCCTCAATCCTGACTGTGCTCCGTCACCCAAGTTTACTAATGGAGCAACGGTCAAAGTTACAGTAAGATGGAAGTCTGCCATGATCATAATTTCCCTCTTACCTTAGCTTTGGATCTGAAGAAAGACTTGGCAAAAAGACGGGCAGGCAGGTGAGAGCTAATAATGCGTGGCGATTTGTTGGCCACAGCTGTCCTGTATCCTATCACTGTCTCGATCCAGGGGCCTCGATCCCAATTGGGTGTGGTTTGGCACCAGGCAGGGTCTCCATTGCTACGGATGAGGCTTAAAATCTCCAGCATCCACACAGTTCCTAAAAAAAGTCCCCATCATTCCAAGAAAACAGTATTTAATCCGTGTGTGTGTGTGTGTGTGTGTGTGTGTATGTGTGTGCGCGTGTGTAATAAAGTGTTATATATAACATGGTTGTTAAGTGAATCCGGATTCCACTTTGCTTGCCAGAAAGTCGTAAAAGGGGATCACATGACCCCGGGACACTGCAATCGTCATAAATATGAGTCAGTTGCCAAGCATCTGAATTTTGATCACATGACCATGGGGATGCTGCAATGGCTGTAAATGTAAAAATGGTTCAAAAGCCACTTTTTTCAGTGCCATTGTAACTTTGAACATTCACTAAATGAACCAGAGGTGAGTTCCTACTGGTTCGGACCCGGTTCGGCTGGGTAGGTAGTAACTCGGCCCATGCCCCTGAACCGGTTCTCTCGGCAGCCACCATAGGCACCGTCATCTTGTTTTTTTTACTTCTGCGCATGCGTAGAAGCAATTTTTTCACTACTGCACATGCGCATGTAGCACACATCATCCCTGAGTGAACCGGCAGTAAAAGAACCCAGAACCCACCCCTGAAATGAACTGCTATAAGTTGAGGACTATCTGTACACAGCTGTATTTCTCTAAATATGCTCTGATCTGAGTAAAGGCCTGCTTAGTTTCACTCAGAAAGTTGCATCATCTGCCTTCATGCTACTGAATTGGTCTACAGGTGGTCCTCGACTTATGACCAGTTGCTTAGTGACCGTTTGGAATTCTGACAGACTTATCTGGAGGGTACCATACTTATGATCATGAGACAAAAGTCACACATCTGGGGAAGACAGTGGTGAACTAAGCTTATTTTCAATATTTTCCTTCTGTTGTTCCCTCGTTTTATGAGCTGCAATTCAAGCAGGGCTTCCCGGAAATCTACAGAATCCCAATTGTACAATTGCTCCGCTTATGGTAATTCTGAACAACAACAAAGGCATTTTTCTATATACATAATCTCCTTATCTCAGCAATTGCATACAGTAATTATGTATATACTTTCAGATTATGTATTTAATGGTTTTTTTTTAGAAGATAGTTCTTTTGAGAGAACTAAGAAAATTCCCGCCTGTGAAAGCCAGAAGACCCCATCTCAGCTGACCTCTCTTGGTGTCTAATCCCGTGTTTCTCTATCTTGCAAATTAAGATGCATAGAATTCAAGTCCCAGAATTCCTCAACCAGCCATGCTGGAGAATTCTGTGAGTTGAAGCCCACAAATCTTAAAGTTGTCAAGGCTGAAAAACCCTGTTTTGATCTGAAGTTTCCTGGATACTTCTTTGAGCATTTTGGAAAATACAAATATTTATTTATATTTAATAACAAAGTGGCACAAATGCTTCCAAAGGATGCCGTGCATATTATTATTTAAGCTCATACCATGTAATATCATCCATTTGTCCCTCTATCCTGTGCTTTATAAGAAGTTCCAAGTCAAAACATTTTACAAACTGCAATAAATGGAAACAAATGTAAAAGCTTTAGCTATTTTTAAATGTCACATATTAACTGCTAGTGCTGTCTACTGTTGTGTTTTTTTTGTTGTTACTTGGTTTTTTTCCCCCAAAAGCAGTGTTTTGTAAAAAATGTTTATGCTATTAATAAGGTAGGTCCCATATGGAAACTAAAGGGAACACTAATTCTATTTTTTCTTTTTAAAAACACACAATCTATTCAACTTGCTATCACCCACTAATCTGAAGCATTTTCCCTCCCCACAAGTAGCTCAAAAAATTCTACCTGATTTCTGATAAGTGACATTGAAAATATCGTCATCTCGGACTTGGAAATCCTTTTCTACCATCTGCAACACAGGTTCTGCATAGATGACTTGAGGAAAACTGAGCCCTTTATATTGGAAATACTCTTTGAACATCCTGAGGCCCAGCAGATAACAGGAAAGTATTTGAAAATAAGTGTGAAACTTGGCGGCAAAACCAAAATCAAAGGATTCTTCCTTTCAGCCAGGAGAATTAGTTGTGTCCTCTGAAAATGAGAACAGATTTATGAGCGTTTGACAATGAGGAAGAGAAAAAGCAGCAGCATGGAGTGGCAGACAGAAAATTGGAACTCAAATCGTCTTAGTTCACGGTCTATTTGCGACTTGAAGAAGAAGAAGAGAAAACCCTCCAGACCTTCCAGATATGTCCAATTACAGCTATAACAGCCAGAATTTCAATTTGGAGGTTATGGAAAGCTGATGTGATGTAGCAAAGTATCTCTTCTCCCTCGTTAGCTTTTTTCTTTTTATTTGCTCTGTCTTGAGACAATAAGAATTTGTTTGAGCATTCTCGCACGCACGCGTACAGCTTCTCTCCAAGCTTAGATGCTATGTGTAAATCTCAGGCTTCATTTTTTTTAAAAAAAGCAGAAAAATCCCTATTGGAACGAATTAAAATCTTATCTAGGATATAATGAGAATTTCATTCACGTGTGGGTTATGGCTGGTGTTGTTTTTAATAAATTACAGAATTGGCAACTCCTTTTAAAAGTGGAACAAAAACTCTTAAGCTTCTTCTTCTGAGCAGCGTCTGGTCATGTTAGGAAGCTGTTAGATACAACATACTCCATACTCTGTGCTAGAAATACATTTTTCTATTGCGTTTTGGCTGTTGGAGGTTAGTGAGAATTTTGCTAAGTTTGTTTTTAAGATAAGTGCTTCAAAACAAACTCAAGTATATTTATAAACAGGATCAAAAGTAATGTTTTAGGTATATTTCGTTACAGTGCAAGATTGAAAATACTAGATTCTTAAAAAAAAAACGGGAGAAAGCAAAATTAATAGATTAATTCATGTTCAGTTTTTTGTATTTACTTCCTTCTTTTCCTGAAAGAAACTAAGACAGGAATTCCCTCTTCCCTGCTTTATCCTCAGAACAACTCTGTGAGATAGGTTAGCCTGAGAAGTAGCAATTAACCCTACCGTAAGTTACTCAGTGAGTTTCATCACTAGGTAGAATATTGAGTTGGTTTCCTCATCCTGATCCAACATTATGATCACTAAACTACACTGGTGCACTAATTATGTCTTGTCTTCTAGGCCTGATGCTGTTAGAGTAGACAGTTCTAGAAAGATTAAACAGACAAGAAAAAAGACCTTGACTGGGTACTTAATAGCATTAGAATATTAATTGTAATAACAATAATGCCTTTAATATCATCAAACAACAACTTCTGCCCATCTTAAGACTTTGATATCAAACTCGATTTCACTGAGGGCTGGATCAGGGTTGTTCAGCCTCGGGAGGGAGGGGCCGGGATGGATGTGGCTGGGGTGGGCAAGGCCAGCATGACATCACTTGTGTTGGGGGCGCTTGTGATGGTCCAGGCATTCTGCCAGTGAAAACGGGCTCCTGGACTCCGTTTTCGGTTCTGATGGCCTCCTGCAACCTTCTACCAGTGAAAACAGAGCTTAGGGGGTAGGGGCACAGCCCTCGCGAGCTCCGTTTTAACTATCAGAGGCACGGTGGGCCAGTCCTTCACTGTTTCCAGGGCAGCCCCGTGAGCAAGATCTAAGCCTTGAGTTTTACACATCTGCAATAGGTGAATAAAAATGTTGATTGGCTGATTGTGCAGTTATCTATAATAATAACAATAACAATAAGAGTGTAGATGAAGACGTTCACTATAAAGAAAGATAGTCCTTGACTTATGACCACAATTGAGCCCAAAATTTCTGTTGCTAAGCAAGACATATGTTAAGTGAGATTTGCCCCATTTTATGACCTTTTTCGCCACAGTTTTGAAGTGAATCACTGCAATTATTAAGTTAGTAACGTGGTTGTTAAGTGAATCTGACTTTCTCATTGACTTTGCTTGTCAGAAGATCCTAAGAAGTGATCATAAGGTTCTGGGACACGGCAACCGTCATAAATATGAGTCAGCTACCAAACATCTGAATTTTGATCACTTGACCAGGGAATCCTGCAAATGTGTAAACGTGAAAAATGGACATAAGTTACTTGTTTCAATGCCGTTGTAACTTTGAATGGTCACTAAATGAGCCGTTGGAAGTCAAGGACTACCTGTATCTGGGTTGACATCATGCACACATAAGAAGAAGGTTAGAAATGAATGCATCATGAGAGTGAAGAAGGTCTGAAACTCCAAATTTAGTGCAAGAAGTACCATCAAGGCAATTAAACCTGGGAAATTCCAAGCATTAGATACACAGCTGGAAGAGTGGACCGGACTTATGCAGAACTAAAAGCTCTGTATAAGAAGACTAGAAAAATAATGACAATGAATCATGCCCTTCATTAGTGCAGCGGTGTTGACAGACTCTACTACTTACCAGGGAGTATATGTGGGCGTGAAATGTTTCAAGTACACCAGATAGCTAAAGAAATAAAAAGGGCATGGGAAGAATATCTGAAGGATAGTGAAGAACATGCAGTGAGCTTGATATACCATGAAGGCTTACTAGTTCCAGAGAAACCAGGCTGGCCTATAAGAAAGACTAAATGACATGGCAAGACAAACTACTACAAGCCAGTATACCCCCCAACCCCCCAAAAAACACTAACAGGCAAAGGAGATAACAGCAAAACCTAACAATGCTAAGAGCGGGAAAGCTGAAGAAAGTAACGGAGGGACTAATTCTGGCTGCAGTAAGACTTAAGAACAAATGCGTATAAAGCCAGAATTGAGAAAACAGAAACAGGCACCAAATGCCTGCAAAGAAGCTGAAGAAACAGTGGGTCACCTAGTTAGTTGAGAAGATTGTACAAGACTGACTACAAATACTCTGTTTCTCTGAAAATAAGACCTATCCCCAAAATAGGACCTAGCATGTTTTTCTGCATCCGCCTAATATAGGTTTAGCCCCCCCCCCCAAAATAAGATCTACCAAAGACCCTGTGCAGCTGGCTGCCCACCCATTCTTCTGGTTGCTTGAGGCACCGTGGCCATGAGGTGAGTCAGGGAGGTGGAGCTGCCCCATGCGCTTCGCACCAGCTTACCTCAGGGTCCTGAAGTCGGACCATCCACACCCCGATATCAGCCTTGTGGCGGCAGCACCAATAGCCATATGCAATAGGAGCCCACATGCCCGCCGGCCCATTTCTTCTGCTCGTTCGCGGCCGCAACGGAGCAGGAGGCTGAGTGGTATGCTGGTGCTGCACCCGCAAGGCAAGGCAGGCATCAGGGCACGGGTGGCCTGACTGCAGGGGCCCTGAGGTAAGCCAGTGCAGGGCGCGTAGGGCAGCTCCATCCTCCACTTCATGGCAGCGGCAGCGGCATGCCATGTGGCTTCCTGCCCCGCTGTGAGCAAGTAGAAGAAGTGGGCCTCCCATACATTGGGGGGGGGGGAGAAAATACCCCCCAAAAAAATAACCCCTAGTGTTTATTTTGGGTCCCAAAAGAAAATAAGATCCGGACTTATTTTGGGGAAAACATGGGTGGTGGTATGACAAAAAGAGCATCAATGTAATGTAATAGCATAAATTTCACTTTCCTGCAAGCAAGAACTGATCGGAAGACAGAATAATAGAAAATGAAAAAGCTACAGTTCTCTGTAACTTTAGAATACAAACAGACAAGTACCTGTCACATCACGCCCCCGACTTAACAATTGTTGATAAGAAAGACAAGGAAGTCTAGACATTGGACATGGCAATAGCTGAAAATAGGGGACTAGAAGAGAAAGGAAAGGAGAAGTTCACAAAATGCTAAGACTTTGAAACAGAAGTAGAATGATTGTAGAAAGCAAAGGTAGTATCAATAGTAAAAAAAATCTCCTTGGGTGCAATTCTAAACATCCGGAATGCCGTCGGCATTGACAAAAATCACCATCAGACAATTGCAAAAGGCAGCTTTACTCAGAACAGCTTATAGACAGACCATTAATACCATCAAACAACAAGATTTGTCTATCCCAGGTCCTTGGTAAGGATAAAAATGCCAAATCCAATCTAAAAATCTGGGTGACTGTGCATCCATCCAGCATAATGCTTCAACTTGCTCCTTATTTGCCTTTGAACCTTGTCCGATAAGTTATTTAGCTCTGGAAATGGAAGTCAACTGGAATCACTTAAAAATCATGGGTGGTTGTTGTTGTTTTCCTTCATTCTTTTTCTCTAAAGCCACCTGAAATAACTCCCACATTCTGTAACACGAAGAAGTACTTACTTTTTTATGATCTGAACCTGAGCATCAACCAGTTTCATTGGATGACCCTATCTTCTAGTGTTGAGAGAGAGAGAGAGAGAGAGGAAGCAAGAGAGAAGATCCTTTGCCATCTGCATCACTCATCATCAAAGACAGTATGTGGGATGAAAGCATACCCAGCACTGGAAAGGTTTTTCGTTTCTATTTATTGTAATCAAGTAGGGTTCCCTGAAGGATTGTTCCCCTCCTTCTCACCCAAAACAAGTGCTGGAGTGGCATTGGAAAAAGCAGGCATCAATATTGCAATACTTAGGAGGAACCTGCCCTGCCAGTTGGACCTGACCTGGGGAGGTCTCTTCCTACACGTTGTCATAAGTAATGCCAGGGCAGTGATGACTTCCATGGGAGATGCATCTGAATTTCCCAAACTGGGTATTAAGGCAGCTCTTAGCAAACAAAAAAGCAGCTTCTATGATAATGCCATTAATATGTTTGGGCACCCACCCCATACAGTAATGAAGCTACAGAACACAGCGGGATTTTTTGATGTCTCTCAAGATTTGGTTATTCAGCAAAGCTGTCTTCTCTTTTTCTTCCCACCCACTAGCCACACTGTTAAGGAAAGGACAGAATGTCAATACACAGCAAGGTTGTGAAGAATTATAGGTGGACCTTAGATGGAGAGATGCAAAAATATGCTTGAGGACAATTAGAGGATTCAAGAATCAGAAAGAGGGAGGCTCTACACTTATCCAATTGACATTAATTACCTTTTGAAGTTGCATTCATAATCAGAATCATTTAAGCATTGTTATTAGATCTTCCTTTCTTTAAATTAACCTTCATGGAGAAACTCATGCAGTTTTCTTAACAAGAAGATGGAAGTGCTTCCTATGGTCTTTTTCTAAGGTGTTATTCCAACTTCCCAGATTAGATTACAGAGCTGGAATGTCTTCCATCCAAGTACTAAACCGAATCAGGCTCTAATTAACTTGTTTTATAAGATCAGCCAAATGTAAATAGAATCATAGCATTGTTGACTGGTTCATTCAACAACCAGTTTGGTTGTCCCAAGGATGTTTTTCCCAAAAGGCAACTGGACTTTCTCTATGTTTTCTTTGAAAACATTTCGCTTCTCATCCAAGAAACTTCTTCGATTCTGAAGAAGAGGCTTCTTGGATGAGAAGTGAAACATTTTCAAAGAAAACACAGAGAATGACCAGTTGCCTTTTGGAAAAAAAAATATTTTTGGAAAAGCCATGACCTGGACCAGGGGTCAGCAACCCATGGCTCTGGAGCCGCATTTGGCTCTTTCATCACTCTGCTGCGGCTCCCTGTCACTGGTTGGTAAAAGGAAAAAGGACGCTGTACTAGGAGGAGGCTCTATGATGTGGGAACCGGATTTCCAGTCGGTTCCAGAATTGAAAGCAGGGGCTTCCAGTTAGGACCTTTGTGGCTCTTTGAATGTTTAAGGTGGCCGACCCTGAGCTGGATGATTGAGAATCTCCACAGACAAGCAGTTATGTTGTTTATGATTTATTATATTAAATTACAATTGGCTGGATTCACAAAACAGGTGGTGCCATAAACCCCAGCGGGCTGAATCCATGCAACATATTCAACTGGAACCAAACTTGACTTGTTTTAATTGAACATGAAGTGCTAACCCATTCCCACTGTTGAGCAGGGAGTTACTCCATCCATCCTGCAGTCACTGCAGGAAACCTACTAGTCTCCTCCCATTGTGGCTGGGGATTTTCATCCACTTTGGTTTCAGACAGCTGTTCTTCCAAATGAATACAAAGAATAGGATAGTATAAGGATAGGATAGGACAGGACAGGGACAAGGATAGAGTAGAGTAGGAGTGGGAGTGGGAATAGAATAGAATAGAATAGAATAGAATAGAATAGAATTCTTTATTGGCCAAGTGTGATTGGGCACACAAGGAATTTGCCTCTGGTGCGTGCTCTGGGGCTGAAATTCAGCTAGAATACATAATGCTATAGGTCTTATATGCGTTCAGGCAGCATTATCAACTGATCGGGAATGTCAGAACCAGAACTTCATTAAGCTGTTTTTTAAATTATGGTTTACCAAATAAACTGAAATTGGCTAGGCTCACCCAAACTTAAACCAGACCTAGCCAATCACATTCTGGTTTACCACAGAGCTGATGAGCCAGGCTATTGTATGATTACTCTCCTTTGTATAAGCAAAAAAAAAAAAAAAAAAAAAATCAAAAGTGGGGTTTGTTTTTTTGCCTTGACATCACTTTCAAAACTCATGTTACTTTCCAACACAGGTTTGTGGTTATAAAGCATAACGTAAACAGATTAAAGTAAAACACGTTTGTGAAAACAATATTTGTTCACTCAACTGCACCTTGCCCTGGGATGGAGCGCAGAAGGAAAATGGTTATCTGAGGTGAGACTAGATATGCAGCCATCAGAAGCTTCCTTCCCCGTTCTGGGGGAATACCATCAAAGCAAGGGGAAACCATTCAAGAGCCACTGAGGGAAACATCCTCTAGGACTGCAAGAATAAAAGGTCAAAAGAAAAAGAGGAGTCTTGCTCACCAGTGTGGAAAGTCCCCCGAAGAATTAAATATTTTGAGGAATATTAAAAAGGCAGAATATGGAGAAATATGTTTTTAGAGGCAGAAAGCAGCCCCCACCTTTTCTTAATGCCCCACAGGAGATGCCAGCACTTAAGAGATAAAAGGGCTTATTGAAAGAAGAAGCCAACTACCTAGATGGCTCTAAGCAAACACTGGATGTTGTTAATATTATTGGTCTAATACTAGACCAATAATCAAGCAGTAAACAATGCACTAATCGAGGAACTATCAACTCAGACAAACAATCAAACAGTAAACAAACAACTGTACGTACACTAAATACCTACTGGGGAAAAGTACAGATTCCCCTCTCCCAAAAGTAATTTTTTATCTTCATCACAATCATTGTGGATAAGCTAGTGAAATTTAGAGTAGTGTGAGAATTTGAACCTGGTCTCTTCTAACCAAGAAGTGAGCAAACGGGTTACCCATTAACTCCTTCTTCAAGGCTTCCAGGTACATTTTCAGCCACCCATGATGAAAATAGTTGGCATGATCTTTTCCCCATTTTGACTCAGGAAAATCTCCTCCCAAAAGACTTAATCTACGTTTAAATAAGCAGAAAACCTCAAATTCTCCTTGACATATGACACTAAGAAAGCCTGCCCACCTACCTTTTGTTTGGTGTCTTAAAGCGAATGCTGCAGATGTTAAGTGGATGCTGCAGTCGTTAAGTGAACACTGAAGTTGTCAAGTGACCCAATGGTTCACTGTGGGTGCAGCTTTGTCAAAAACTGGAAGTAAGTAGCAGTTTGGGGCAAAACTGTCATAAACCACAGGATGCTGCAAATGGCCGCAAATGTGGCCATGTTACTGAAAGAGCCAAGGTGGCGCAGTGGTTAAATGCAGCACTGCAGGCTACTGCTAGATCAGCAGTTCAGCGGTTCAAATCTCACCGGCTCAGGGTTGACTCAGCCTTCCATCCTTCCGAGGTGGGTAAAATGAGGACCCAGATTGTTGGGGGCAATATGCTGACTCTCTGTAAACCGCTTAGAGAGGCCTGAAGGCCTATGAAGCGGTATATAAGTCTACTGCTATTGCTATTGCTATTGAATGTTCAATCATTTGATCATGGAGACGGTCTGACATCGGAACTTCAAATCCAGGTTGCAAGTCCCCTTTCTTGGGTCAGTCTGAAGTTCAAATAATCACTTAACAACTGGTTATTAAGCATAATGCATACCCGCTGACCACAACCCTCATCCTTCCTCAAAATGTTAAAAAGGGCCTCTAGTTCTTCAAATTGTCATCTTCTGATCCAGCCATTGCATCTCTGGACTTAGATGGTTCAATAGGCCAAGTACTTAGATCAATTCACGTGTCTCTCTGTGGCTTCTTCCAAAGTGCCTTCCACAAGGGTCTATTGCTGTGGCCTTCCAGCAGCCAATGGATTTGGCAGCAGATTCGGACAGTGAGGAGGTTGGGGAGGAACATGGGCCAATCCTGGAGTCTGGGGAAGGCTCTGATGAGGGCTCTGTGTCGGAGGCAGAAAGGGAGCCAGAGCCGTATACCAGAGCTGCATTCAGAGTCAGACATCAGTGAGGCAGACGAACAGCTGGAGCCTTTTCCCAGTGTACGCATGCACAGAGTTGCCAGGCAAAGGGAACAGCTAAAGAACAGGGGTTGACTTGGGAGTAAGGCCATAGGTGGATGATGAATGGCCCTTCCCAGAGGAAATAAAAGAGGAGCAAAAGGGGAAGGGAGTTTGCTGGAGATAATTAGTTCACTTAATTGATTTGTGACTCTCAGAGACCCCTTGCCAAGTTTTGCAGATATCAAACTGGCAGCTCTCCAAGCCAGATAAGGTCTGTGACTTTAAATCCTCCCTTGAAAGACTGGAGGCTGGATGCGAATGAGCAGAATTCACAGTAAATCAATAAAGGGGTTTTTTCTTGGGACAAGGAGTTGCTTGGGAAGCCAAGGTCAGAACATCTATGACAATTTGTTGCGGTCAACTCACCATGGCCAACTTGCCACAGCTAACTGACTGTGGCCAACTTGCTATGGGACAACTTAGCATGGCGAACTCAGCGCGAGACAACTCGCTGCAGGGCAAGAGTTACACTAATATCAAAGAAATGGTGGAATAGAATCGTTAAAGAAAGAGTGCAAAAGGAGGGGCAAAATGAAATCTGAATGACAAAAATGAAAACAAGTTTTTATTTATTTTAAATTAATTAATTAAATTGATCAATTGTCCTGCGGCGAGTTGTCCCACAGCGAGTTGGCCGTGGAGAGTTGTCCCACAGCGAATCGGCTGTGGTGAGTTGGGCATGGAGAGTTGGCTGTGGTGAGGGGGCAACAGCAAGTTGGCTGCGGCAATTTGTCCCTGTTGTCGCCTGTCGGCCACCAGCCCCTCCAGCAGCCATATCAGAGGAGGGGGATGCATGGGAGTCAGGGTTAATATCAAGGCAACCTGAAAGCTCCGAGAGAGAAGAGGGAATGGAGTTGGCAGACAGAGAGCAACAGAGGCAGAGCCTGGGCCATTTGTACAAACTGCAATTTGCATCATGCAATCATCCATTCTCTCTTCCCTATAATTTTACCAACTACATTGTCGACAATAAAAGTCTTCACTGAAGACCTCTTGAACTAATACCCAGCAGATCAGTTTCTAAACCGCTAGGTTTGCTCACCAGATATTCCATCTTTTTTTTTTCTTTTTAGTAGAGAAAAACTGAGAAAGAGGGAAAGGCAAAATAAATGCATGATGATTTTTGATTACTAGTGCCTTTAGGGAGCATGTTCAATCTGAATCTAATCCAACATATTTCGCTGGTAACACAAGGATAAACAAAGGAATTGGTATATCAGCATAATCATTATTCTTCCTGCCTAATTTATCTCTGTTTGCTCTCCGGTTTGACAATCCCCCCCTCCTCAGTTGTCCCCCCCACCCCATAACTTAGGGACTTTCAATTTTTCTCCTTTGGAAAAAAAAAAACTAGGTTTCTTGGAACAAACGCATCAACCTCCCACACCCCCTCCCCACACCCCCAGAAGAGGCTGCAAATCTCAAACAACCTGGCAACCCTTTCTCCCACAGGCTATTCTCTGGAGAAATTAAGAGCGAACCTACAGTAGTCAAAATAAACACTCCAGCTCTATTTCTGTCCTTGCCACTCTAGCAGCTTTGCCACTCTAAATGTACAGCAATTAGTGCATTTCCCAAAGTTACTTGCTTGGAGAAAGAGATCTGTGCATTTGGTGAGTTAGCTAGATGTCTTGGCAACCCAAACCTCTGTAGTTCCAGAGGATGGGCATTTCCAACCAGCTTGCCTTCCCCTTGATAATCAAGTGCTCCTACCGAAATAGTTGAAATAGTCCCTTGTCCCGAGAAGAGATTCAGGCTACTAAAACGACATATCAAACAGCTTGCACTGCAGATGTTTGGGGAAAGGTTATGTTAAATCTCCACTCAATATGGTAATGTTAGAGAAGCCATCTTAATTGCCTAGCCAGAATGAAAAATGATCTTAATCAAAGGACAGTTTGGCTAAGTGGTTAAGTAACTAGGCTAAAAAACAGGAAATGGTGAGTTCTTATCCCATCCTTAGGCATGAAAACCAGCAGGCTATCTTTGGGCCAATCACCAGGAGACTGTGAGTTCTAGTCCCATCTTAGACATAAAAGGCAGCCAGGGGACTTTGGCCTAGCACCTCTCTCTCAGCTGAACTTACCTCATAGAGTTGTCGTTGTGAGGAAAATAGGAAGGGAAACAAATATTAGGTGTGTTTGCCACCTTCAGTTTTTTTATAAATAGATCATGTACAGTGTAGCTGTCTTTGGAGCCCCCCACCCCAAGACTCATCCTGTGGGCATGCAGAGATGCCCTATACTCCCATCTAACCAAGATACAGCAGTTTAAATTAAAACGCCAATAAGCATAATGCATTTATGTTTCTAAACTACCTCTCCCATCCCAGAAACTTCAAGGCTGAAAATTCTGTGTTCTTTCGGAGGCCACTATGCCATGACCAATACTAGGTCTTTATATACCGAAAATAAGTATAGAAATTGCTCAAAGATATCCCCCACCCCTGAGAACGGCTATCCTGTCACAGCTACAAAATTTAGGCAACAGGGAGATTGTGCAGAGAGTTCAAATCTCATGTTTCTCCTTGCTACCACCCACTCTTTGTCCAGATCAATTTTTATGAATAGCTGGATACAGAAGAAATTCCAATTTATCTATAGCATATAAATAATAGTTTCCTTTCATCAATCCATTTCTGTAGGCAAATTTCCTCACCTTTCTTTAAAATACCATAGAAACTAAGAATCCATCATCACCTCCAGCCTTTGCAAACTAACAACTTTCCTATCCAACTATCTTACCTGGCTAGTGGTGAGAAAAGCCAGAATTCATGGCTTACCTTCCCCAAAAGTCTCCTATCCTACTTTATATTAGCGCCCTCTTCTCTTCTCTCCCCTCCTTTCCTCTCCCCTCCCTTCCCCTCTCTACCCTTCCCTTCTCTCTCCCTCCACCCTTGTCTTGTTTTTATTCTGGATTTTTCCCACCTCCCTCTCCTCCATTTTTCATTGTTTTTTTTCTTCCCTCTTTTCCTCTAGCCTCTCACTTCTTTTTATTCTTTGCTTCCATCTCCCCTTCCCTCTCAAAGAACATCTCCCTGTACCAACCTTCTAGAGACAAAGAAGACATTGTCTATTGTCCTTTCAGCAGTCATTCCAAGAGCATTGACACACACACACACACACACCTACCTCTTGCACATAACTTTTGGATTTCACTTAGTCTTGGATGCTGCACACCCAGGTACAATCAACCCATCACAATCTTCACCTCATCCACAACGGAACCTGATCCAGCCTTCTGCTGCTTCCTACAGGTACTCACCCCTCTGAATCACAAACAGGTCTATCGAACTCAGGTGTTTTCTTTTTATACTCTTGCTTCAAGCTTTGATATGGTTGCCTATCCCACCCACAGGCTCTCTTCCTGCTTACCTGGATTGTGCACAACTGTTTGCCCAGTTGATACCTAGGAGATTTTATGGTTCGAGCATTTTCCCCAAGGTTAAACAGTTGATTGACTGTAGTGGTTTGCACCAAGAGACTAATGCAGTGCCAGGTGTGTTGACTTCTTGGAAATAAATTAGCTGGTTATCATCCCATACCATAAAGGTAGGTGAGCAGTTAGATGAAAGGGTCACCGGCACTGTAGTTGCCAGATCCAATCATAAGAAAGGGAGATAGTGTGTTTTAATGCACTGAAAAACACTCAATTAAGGGGGAGGGGGAAAACCTGTTGAAATTATTTGTGATATTGAAGAAGATTGAAGGGACAAAATCTATACAGGCTAGCCTTTGACCTGCAATCATAATTAAGCCTGAAATTTCTGTGGCTGAGCAAGACAAGTTGTTAAGTGAGCTTTGCCCCATTTTATAATCTTTCTTGACGCAGTTGTTCAGTGAATTACTGCAGTTATTAAGTTAACAACATGGTTGTTAAGGGAATCTAGCTTTCCCATTGATTTTGCTTATAAAAAGTCGCAGAAGGTGATTACATAACCCCCCAGGACAATGCAACAGTCATAAATACCTGCCAGTTGCCAAGCATCTGAATTTTGATCACATGACCACCAGGGATGTTGCAATGGTCATAAGTCAACTTTTTTCAGTGACATTTTGTAACATCAAACAGCCAAAAAAGGAATGGTTGCAAGTTGAGGACTACCTGTAAAGTTTTTATTACTCTAGGCCTGAGTTAAATTCCTCCTTTTTCTCTAACATATTGGTGGGAGGAACTTCAGGAGAGGGTCACATCTTAAGGGAAGTGTAACAGTGCCTAGTAGAAACCAGGACAAATACATAATATTATTTCCTTTTCTTTGAATTGTTATTAAAGTTGATTATAAGATAAATAAAAATACAAAGAAAAATTAAGAAAGTTAAAGAAGACAGAAGAAAAGTGCAGAAAGAAGTAAAACAGAAAGAAAGAAAAAAGTAGCAACTTTTGTAGAATGCAAGTTACAGCCTCAATATTTTGCTTTACATTTCTAAATGTTTCAAGCCATTTCTATAACAAAGCCATTCTAATTATCAAAGCCTAAAATTCGAATTTTATTTTATTTTCAGCTTTGAGTAAAAAAATCACCAAACGGAAACTGAACTAGATAAATTATTATCCTTAATAAAACGGTCAATTTTGCCATCTCTAGCAACTCTTTACCATCTGTTCTTCCATTGTAGGAATCAGTGAACCTTTCCATCTTTGGGAAAGTAAGATTCTTATTACTGTCAACATATAAAAGGAAAAGGTTCCCCTCGCACATATATGATAGTCGATCCCAACTTTAGGGGGCAGTGCTCATCTCCGTTTCAAAGCCAAAGAGCCAACACTTTCCAAAGACGTCTCCGTGGTCATGTGGCCGGCATGACTAAACGCCGAAGGGGCACGGAACACTGTTACCTTCCCACCAAAGGTGGTTCCTATTTTACTACTTGCATTTTACATGCTTTCAAACTGCTAGGTTGGCAGAAGCTGGGACAAGTAACGGGAGCTCACTCCGTTACGCGGCACTAGGGATTTGAGCTGCCAAACTGCCAACCTTCTGATTGACAAGCTAAGTGTATTAGCCACTGAGCCACCGCATCCATCAGTGGTGGGTTTCAAAAATTTTCGAACCTACTCTGTGGGTGTGGCGTCCTTTGTGGGAGTGGCTTGCCGGCCATGTGACCTGGTGGGAGTGGCTTGTCGGCCATGTGTTTTCCCTCTCTCTCTCTCTCTCTCTCTCTCCTCTCTCTCTCTCCTTCCTTTTGTCTCTCTGTCCCTTTTTCTTTTTTTCTTTCATCTCTCTCTCTTTTTATTTCTTTTTTCTTTTTTTCTTTCTTCCTTTCTTTCTCTTTCTATCTCTGTGTGAATCTGTGTGTTTGTGTGTGTGTGTGTCAGTGGTGGGTTTCAAAATTTTTTGGAACCTCTTCTGTAGGTGTGGCCTGCTTTCTGGTGGAACCTCTTCTAACCGGTTCGGTAGATTTGACGAACCGGTTCTACCGAACTGGTGCGAACTGGTAGGAACCCACCTCTGCATCCCATATATCCCAACGTTAATTCCAAAGCTGTACTTGGTATGAATCTGATCACCTCTGATTCCTATCAGACCAGAATGATGTGTTTCTTTCTGAATATCAAATGGTTAAAAATAAGTTTCTGCCTCTCCTTTTCTCTCCATGACTTTCAAAGAAGTACGTAGAGGCAGCATAGATGGTTAAATTTAGATTTGCCATCAAGTTAAGTGAAATGTCTCACTTATACGGATACACCGCTAGTGATGTCGTACAATATCATGCCGACTTCCTTTTATCTTCTTACTTTCAAATCCATGATTGATTCAGACATGTATCCCAGATTCCAAGATTTAAAACTCTTACCCATGCTAGGAAAGATAGGCAGTTGGCAAAGAAAGTCACAAGGTCAGAATATAACTGCATGTGCACTTATAAGATGCCATAAAATTCCTAGTCCACTCAGAAATTAGATTTCTCACCCCACCTACCCTCTTTATTGCAGATCTCTATGCCGGAGAATAATGTACAGATACAAAACCAACATCATAAACAGCAACATTCAAGAACCAGTGCCAAAAGATTTCAGATATCTGCAGATGTCAAAGTAGCTCTTCTTCAACTATGGAACATCAAAGGGAGATGCTGGCCTGAAATTGCTGAACACATTGAAAGTCAGAAGGTTACAAAACTAGTTCAGTCCTGCAAAATACAGGTAATGCTCAACTTACAAGCACAATTGAGCCCAAGATTTCCATTGCTAAGCAAAACAGTTTATTACATGATTTTTGCCTCATTTTACGAACTTTCTTGTCACTGTTGGTAAGTGAATCACTGCAGGTGTTAAGTTAGTAACACGGTTATAAGTGCAACCATCATAAATGTGAGCCACTTGCCAAGCATCTGAATTTTGATGATGTGACCACAGGGATGCTGCAATGGTCATAAGTGTGAATGGCCATAAGTCACTTTTTTTAGTCTTGTTGTAAGATGAGGAGTACCTGTAATTCTTTGGCTGGGATTCTCTTCTATAAACCTTTGGGGGCATTGATGGGTAATAAATAATTTTGGCCCAAAATCGGGGGGAAGGGGGGAACAAGCATAGATTAATCTGATCATCCCTCAGAGGTTTGGACTCAAATTCTCAAAAAGGGCCATGGTGACTTGGGAATTCTAGGAAATTAAATCCTCTCAGGGAAGGCTGGCATTAGCTACACCCCCAAACATACATACAGGTAGTCCTCCACTAACCAACACAACTGTGATCAGAATTTCCATTGCTAAGCAAGTTGGTTGTTAAGTCAGTTGAGCCCAATTTTATGACCTTTTTCGCCACGTTAAGCACATCTCGGCAGCTGTTGTGTTCACTTGGCCAATAAAGGAATAAAAAGAATAGTCTGTTCTATTCTATTCTATTCTGTCCCTATCCCCATCCCTATTCCTATCCATTATCCATTATCCCATGCTATGCTAAGCTCTGCTATACTACTCAATCCTGTCCTATCCCATCCCATCCTATCCTAATTCTGCAAATCCAGCCTCTCCTTTTGAGTTTGCTTGTCAGACGTCAGCTTGGAAGATTACAAATGGCGATCACATGAATATTGCAACCATTCATGCTGACTGCCAAGCAGTGAATTTTGATTATGTGACCATGGGAATGCTGCAATGGTCACAAATGAGAGGACCAGTTGTAAGTCACTTTTTTCAGTGCTGCTGTAACTTCGAATGATCACTGAATGACCGGTTGGAAGTCAAGGATTACTCATCCATCCAGTTTCGTGTTTGAAACTACTCGTACAGGTCTGTAATTCCCATTCGGAGTAGATCAACTATGCGACCGAAATAAGTGCTGAGAATTATTTCAATGTATTTCCCAGCATTCCCATTGACTTCAGTGGAGCAGAAGAATCCTTTAGCACAAATTGCACAGAGAAGGGGCTCCAATGGACTGTCTCCCATCCACCTTCGATCCTCTTCCAGTCTCTCAAAGGCCTGAAAAGACATCCCTTTAAAAAAGGAAACTCAATTCTGTGAAGTCAGTACCTGTTCATCTAGGAAGAAAGATTTTCATTTAAAAACAAATGCAATGTACATGACTGTAAACATTGAATTCCCAAGTCTTCTCCACAGGGACTGACTTTGAATGGACAAATTTGAAATGGTTTTCTTCTTATATTTTTTCTTTAAGCCAAGATTGACTTGCTGGACCCTACAGTTTTGTCTTTAGACAAAAATCCTCCACAAAACAGAAGAGAATGGGCAGGAACAGGAAAGCATTTAAAATGGGGCTCTGAATGCAGAAGTTTGTAAAAGTCTCAAGAATCAAATTAATTAATAAGAGCAAAGCAAAATTTAAGCTATACCAAAGCTACTGGAAGAGAGATGTTATTGTGGCTGCAATATCCCAAGATGCTGTCACTTTTTCTTTTACTGCTCTTTCTTTCACCAAGTGACAGATCTGAGTAAGGAGTTATTAAACACACACACACACACACAAACACACACTGTCTGTGTGTTGCATTTGTGCTGATAAATAAATAAAGGGAGACTAGTATATATCTATTTCAAGCTATTTAGCTCTCATCAGCTAGCCATACCCTTACTGGGAATCGAATATTTATCAGCACAAATGCAACCCAAATGTAACAAGGCACATAAAAAATGGTGCATATATATATATGTATGTATGTATGTATGTATATGTGTGTGTATATGTGTGTGTGTGTGTGTGTGTGTGTGTATATATTTAACCTCCTTCTTTCCAACAAGACAGCATTACTTCTTGACTCAATATTTCTTGACATTACTTTGCATTTAGCAGGGGCTAACCTGCCCAATGCTTTCTTCATCACATTTTATGCAAAGGTTAAGGCCCTGCTATACAAGATGACATCATTTGGCTCTCAGACCAAATTGTTGAGTACCTCAAACCTTAGGAGAAGCACAGTCCTCAGCTTACTACCCACAATTTTGATTGTAAATCATGATGGCCGTAAAACAGATCATTCTATGACCTATTTCACAGCTGTTTTTTAAGTGAATGCAGCAATTGTAAACACCGTGGCTGTTAAGCAAATGCGAGAGTTGTTAAGCAAAGCCACTGTTCGCTATGGGCCGTTTTTGCCAGAAACCGGAAGTAAACACCAGTTTTCAGAAAAAAATGTGAATTGCAGTCACATGAACATGGGATGCTGCAAACTGCTATAAACATGGGTCAGTTCCATGCAACCAAATTGCAGTCACAGGTAGAGGCCTGGACATCAGAACTTTGCATCTGGGTTGTAAGTCTCCATTTCACGATCCATCGTACTTTAACTGGTCATAGATCGAGCTCTGCTGTAGATCTGGACTGCACAAATCC
This sequence comes from Thamnophis elegans, assembly GCF_009769535.1. Lineage (NCBI taxonomy): Eukaryota > Metazoa > Chordata > Lepidosauria > Squamata > Natricidae > Thamnophis > Thamnophis elegans. The sequence goes on from NC_045558.1 coordinate 120,779,838, forward strand.
AGATTTCCACTAGATAACATCTCACAAATACATACCTCTTTAGAGTTTTACAGCACTGAGCTTGTAGCCTTATAGAATCCATTCAATCATAACTACTGAATTTTTGCATCATTTTCTGCCGTTCTAAGGTTGTCTCACCATTATTATCAAAATTAAACTCTTTTTCTTCCCCACTAAACCCTCCTAGCCCCACTTACATGTGCAACCTTGCACTATTAACACCTCTGCACCCACTGTAGTCTTCGTTCCTCCCAAAAGATTAGGTGTGCCCCCCCCCAGCCTACAAATGCTTATCTGATCTTGATTTTATGACTACTTAATTTCTTCTGAATCACACCCAATATTTTCCCCACCCATTTTTCATCTGATAACTAACTAGATAGAAAGCAAGATACAAGTTTTAAATCAGTACAAAATGGAGGCTTGTTTACTATGGAACATTGAGTTCCAGCAGAGGAATAACTTTCCTGCAACTTTTAAAATTTGCCTTTGCAATTGTCTTTGATCCATTCACAACTTAGTTGAGACCAAGGTTTCCTGTCCCATCAGATTTAAAACTATCCCAAAAATTACTGTTCTTGGAGTGGTTGATTCAGTCTCTTTTATAGTTACTCTAATTTTCCATCGAAATGCTTCCTGTCAAGCATTGAGAAATTTAGAGAAATGAATTTAGAGAAATGCAGATAAATGGAGAGAAAAAGAAAATAGAATTCTAAAAATATGTAAGGACAGATTAGAATCCCTCTCTCTTTTTCCAGATTTTCCTGCTTGATTCAAGTCCGAGATAGTTTTCACCTCAACCAACACCTATTACACCCCCACTCATAATACCCATTCTATCCATTAGTTCCAGCTGTGAAACTGTCATGTATTTGAATACGTGTTTAAGATAATGATCTCATTAAAAAAAAATAACTCTTACCTTTAATTTGGTTCAAAAGTCATAATGGACATCCCTCTTTCACATCATATTTCCATGCTGCCTCTGTTCTTGATGATTTCCAGCTGCTAAAGCAAATTAGACGATTGGACTGTATATACATTCAAACAGTGCCCCCAAATCACTTTACTCTCTTACAGAATGAAATTTCTTATCCCTTCAGCCCTCTGCTTAGTCCTAGGGTCATTCCCCGGGCCAAAGAAAAATAAATGGAAACAAATCCAACACTGAAAGTGGCAACATTCAGAAATCAGCAAGGAATGTTTCCATCTCCAAGGTCACCCAGTTGCAAGAAATGAAAGCTACCATTCTTTAACAAAGAACTTAAAAAAGGAGATGCTAAAGTAAAATTGAAGAACCAGAATTTGTATGATTCAATTCTCTCAGAGCGCAACCAACTCGCGTACTAGGCCACACCTGTCCGTAAGGTGAGAAAACCTGATCTTGCTGATAATAATTTGGAAAAAAGTTGGGGAAAGCTTTGTGAGATAAAAATCTTATTGTCTACTAATCCTACTGATTTCCTTAGTGTTAGCTAACATTCAAAAATACTGTGGGTACAAATTTTTGATGAAATGGGGGGAGGGGTTATGGTAGATTTTTTTTGTTTTTCTGAATCAGTACATGCAGCAACTAAGTCTCAAGAGTGTCCTATTTTGTAGAGCTCCCCTTTTTAAATTGTTCCTGGCTTTAGTTTAACAGAACTAATTCTGGGCACTGAATTATACAAAGGAAAACATTATCTGAACATGGATTTGATGACCAATGAGGCTTGTAACTCACTGGGACTTGATTCCCCATCCCCACATGCTACCTTATCTTTCCTTTCCAGCAATAACTTTTGGAGAGATGAATTAAGAGCATCTTTCCTCTTTATTACTAGGAACCAAACTTCTACACAGACATGAGTGTAGAAGGTTGGATCACAGACAACCTCCTTCTATATGTAGCATTAGTTTGCTTAATCAAGTTCCTTTAAAGGTTTTGCTGAACATGTTGTTGGAAGAAATGTCCATCTGGGTTCAGTTCCAAGTGGGGAGAAAGACACTGGAAACATGGAAGCTGTTTGGAAAGATGGTTTAATTAATGTTGGACCAGTATGGTTTGAGGCCCTGGCCAATCAACCACATGGGAGGAGGAGAGAGAGAGCTCTCTTGAGCTTTGAACTTGCTTCCTGTTCCTGTGTAAGAAATGTATTCTGATTGGTGGTCAGACTCCCATGCAGGGGTAACTTTGTAGGTTGTCGTAAGTCCCAGTCTTGGTTGAATCTTGCTGGGTGATGTAATTCCTATTATGGGAATTCCTATTATGGCTTAATGGCTTTTTCCTGGTTTGGATCTTGAGTGAGGGCTAATCCTATTACTCTTATAAATAAGCTGGCACCAAAATATCTGCTGGGGCTCAGCTTCTGTTCCTTAAGATTTCTATTTCTCTTTTAAGGGAAATATTCTCCCTTTTTAATATTTCCTAGAATATTTCATTCTTCTAGGAGAGGGATGGGTGCTAACTTTCTACAATGTGAAGGGAGACGTACAAATATGGGGTATCAATACTGTCTTTTTTCATCTTCACATTTCACTAGCAGGGTCCTCAGCTTGATGCTTTCCAGATATCAACATCAACAACACCCACAATCCTCAGAACAGGCTAAGGGAAATTTAGGGGTACCAGATATACAACAAAAGGAAGACATGTCTTCCTGTTTGTCCTCATATCCCAGGACTGACAAGCATGGCATTAAAATCAAATATTGTTCAGCTTTATTATAACCTTGTATATTGTCTGCTTCTCTCTTTCCCTCAACTGTCAACAGGCTTGGAAATCTAGATTTACATAATGTAATTTATATCCTGATTTCAGCTATCAGCTTTATTCCATCCTCTTCAAATTTACATCACTCTTGTCTATAGATCACATGACTCATACTTTTCTAAAATGTCAATTATATATTATTGCTAGCATATATTCTTGAAACTAAAGACATATTGGAAAAATATTGTAATTGAAAAAAACCATCTTTTTGCTGCTGGAAAAAAAATTTATATACACGTACGCCTAAGGTTTTGTTGTTGTTGTTGTTTTGCAATTTTCACTGTAATTTTTGTTGCAGAGCCCAAGAAAAAGTGTGTTCTTTTCCCAATTTGTCCTCTTATCTAATTGTCTATGTCCTCCTTTGTTTTATATATATATATAGTAACGATGTCGGCCCTTTCTGGTAAAATATTGGAAGAAAAGTAAAATCGCTAACTCTAAAACGCGTTTTTATCAACGACTCTCTTCCAGAACCTCGCTGAAGGAAAAGTATTTATATGCAGCAACTAGGGCCCAACTTCTGGCGGAACCCCTACCACTTTCCTTCGGTTTCAATGCTTTCAAGCGCAATCCCCCATCTTGGTTGTGGGAACCTCGACTGCGACCCGCTCCAACTTTAACCGTGCCACTAAAAGAAATAGGGCAGTTTCACGTCTATCGCCATTTTGGATCGGAAACGAGGTTGCGGGAGCCAATGGAGAGCAGCAGCAGCGGCTGCAGCCGTATTTTCTCGCAGGTATTTGTTGGCAAGAGCGCGTGGTGTCCTAGCATGGTTTAGGCATGCAGTTTCATATTTGCCTTTCTGTTGCATTAATGATAAGAAGGCCTTCCTGATGCATTAACTATAATTCCCATGATTCTCAGCCAGTTACTGGAGTCGTAGTTCAGCCACAGATTAGGGAACGCCGGTTGACCCTGGGAACCTTGCAAACTTGCTTCCGTTTGTGTTCGGTTTATAACCCGCCTTAAAGCAACTCCTCGGGACATGAGGTCGGTTAAGCAATTGTAAAGAAATCTTTGCAGAAATTTGTGACACTAAAAAAAAAAACAACCACCGATGCATTTATTACCATGCAAGTCCTCTTCATCAGAGGCGTGACATCTTGAGACGAGAGAAAGAGAGAGGGAGAGAGGTGTATATTAAACACCTTGGTCTGTGGTGGGAGGTGGGAATAGGAAATAAAATGGAGCACATGCCGTCTGTGATAATTGACAGTAGCCATTCATAAAAATCAAAGTTATCTTGAGCATTAGAGCACTTTTGCCACCTGAAAGATTAGTGCTATCTAATTTTTAATTCATATCCAAATCCCCCAGGCTCCCTTGGGTGCACCATGCAACTGTGACGCACACTCTGGGCCAGAGATAAAGGTATCTGCTAGATCCTCTCCGCCTAGAAGGAAGAAGAAAAAGCTGAGCTGTGAGCTTCAGGATGGCTTTGGTATCTCCTCTGATCTTTTTGCACAGATATGCAAGAAATAATAAGCAGGAGCAGTGCTTCTCAGGCTTGGTAACTTGAACTTGAACTGTGGACTTCAACTCCTAGAATTCCCCAGCCAACAGGATTTCCCACACAACTTGAAGATGTGTGGACTTCAACTCCCAGAATTCCCCAGCCAACTGGCTGGGGAATTCTGGGAGTTGAGGCCCACACATCTTGGAGTTGCCAAGATTGTGAAACATTAGGCAATGTAGCTATTATCCCTGAGCTACCTTGATTCTGCCAAGGCTGTCTGGGAGCCATACATTCTATGTTGTCGTCCTCCCCCCGCCTCCCATCCTCATTGATTTTACTTTTCATTTAAAATATTTATGGTCTGTCTAGGAGGTCTTGTGGCAGTTCGCAGCTCATGCAAAAAGGGAAATTAAAATCAATTATAACTTACTTTAAACACGCAGAATAATAACCACAGTACAACTGATTGAAACACACACAAAGGAGTAAAAGGCGCTTTCAGACCCACATGCTTAAGTCTCAAAAACAGAAGGAAAAGCCAAATCTTTGCCTGGCACTGAAAGGCCGGCCATGGCAGTGCCAACGTAGAGGAAGAGGCTTCCCAAACTAGGGTGCCACAGCAAATGAAGGTTCCCTCCCGTGTGCCCACATATTTTTTCTAACGGGACATCGAGCAGTGCTTCCCCCGCAAATCTTCAGATTTGGTCATTGTGAGAATCTCAAGCATTCTTACTATTCCCATCCCTACAGATAGTCCTTGACTTGCAACAGTTCATTTAGTGACGGTTTGGAATTACAATGGCACTGAAAAAAGTGACTTATGACCATATTTCACATTTATAACTGTTGTAACATCCCCATGGTCACCTGATCAAAATTCAGATGCTTGGTAACTGCTTCATGTTCATGACCGTTGCTGTGTCCTGGGGTCATGGATCATCTTTTGTGACAAGCCAATAGGGAAGCCAGATTCACTTAACAACCATGTTACTAACTTAACAACTGCAGTGATTCACTTAACAACTATGGCGAGAAAGGACGTAAAATGGGGCAAAACTAAAATGTTTCACTTAACAACATAAATTTTGGTCTCAATTGTGGTTGTAAGTTGAGGACTACTTATAATTTGTACATAATAGTCCTACCTCTTCTCCACAACAATCCTATGAGGTGGGTTTATTCATTTAGTTGTATCCCACCTTTATTATTTTTAAAAACAACTGGAAGTGGCAAACATTTTCAGTACACTTTCTTCCTCTTATTTTCCCCACAACCACCCTGAGAGTGGGTTGGGCAGAGAGAGATTGACCGATCCAAAGTCACCCAGATATCTTTTGTGGTTAAGGCAGAACCTGAACTCACAATCTCTTGCTTTCTAGCCTTAATAACTGGGCAAAATTGGTTCTCAGAGTTGGCCTGAGAGGGAGTGAGAGGCCCAAAGTCGCTAAGCCAACTTTGATATCTAAGGGAGGACTAGAACTCATGGCCCTCAGTTTCTAGTTCAGCCAAGTATGTATACATGTGTTTAAGGCCCTGAACATCATTACTATAAAAAGGGGGCCAGCCAGAAGTGTCTAGGCAACTACTGTAGTTTTCATAGAACTAATGTGAGGTAAAAAATATCAAGCATCACATATTCTGCATAGTCAGCATATTCCAAGCCATCTCCATGATCAGAGAATGGATTACTGTCCCTGAGCTACACTGACCTGGTTTATGTATCATAGTAAGTGTAATCATGGCATATTGAATAAACCACAATTGGTTGGGTAAAAGCATAATGCTAAACCTCCAACAAATGCACCATTGTGTATTTCACAAAATCTAATTATAAGGGGCAGATCATAGGACAAGTAAAATGATATTTATAGGCTAATCTGGAGTTCATTTGACAGATACTGATTCAACTTTCAGCCATTCACTTAGCAACCATTCGAAGTTACAAGGGAACTGGAAAAAAAATCCTCGCACTAATGACCATTGCACCAGGCCAATGGTCACATGATCAAAATTCGGCCACCAGGCAACTGCCATGTATTTACAACAGTTGCAGTGTCCCAGGGTCATATCATTGCCACCTGTGACTTTCCTAGCTGGCTTCTGACAAGCAAAGTCAATGGGGGAAGCTAGATTCACTTAACTGCTGTGATTCACATAACAACTATGGCAAAAAGATTGCCAAAATTGGGGAAAATTCACTTAACATCTGCTTTGCTTAGCAATGGAAATTCTGATCCCAATTGTGGTCATGACTCGACTACTTATATGTTCAGGAGTGCACAAACTGGAGCATCTGTTCTTTCTATTATCTTCACCCAGAATGGTGGAAATTAAAGAATTACTGGATTAGCATGACTGGATCCATCTGTCAAAAAAATTAAGATGGCAGCAGCAACCATATAATCAAAAAGAGGTAAGGCATTGATTGCATAGTTGTGGCTCCGTCTTGATCAGGGATGGGCATCTATGGCTCTTTGCAACCTATGGACTTCAACTCCCAGAATTCCCGAGCCAGCCTGGCTCAGGAATTCTGGAAGTTGAAGTCCATAGGTCATAAAGGGGCCATAGTTGCCCACCCCAACCTTGATTTTGTTGATCTGCCAGAAATAAGAGAAAAGGAAAGCAATTGGATTCCAGTTGTATCCAAAGAAGAAAAATTAGGCTGGCCTAAAAAACGCTCTGGCTCTCTCATCTTTCATCCTCTGTTTCAGCCCTCCTCCCTCCCAATCACAATTTTCTGCCAGGCTTGTTGTTAGTTGCAAAGTCATATCCGACCCATCGCAACCCCATGGACAACGTTCCTCCAGGTCTTTCTGTCCTCTACCATCCTCTGGAGTCCATTTAAACTCAGGCCTACTGCTTAACAGTGGCACGAAAGGTCTTAAAATGGGGCACAACTCACTTGACACCTGGGTTGCTTAGCAACAGAAAGTGGGCTCAATTGTAGTCAGTTAAGGACTATCTGTAACACAAGGTGGTGAACATGCATAATACTCCTTCCTCCTCCTACTTTCCAACAAACAACAACCCTGTGAGGTGGATTGGGTTGAGAGGGAGTGAATGGCCTAAAGTCTCCCAGCTGGTTTATATGTCTAAGGCAGGACTAGCAGTCATTCTCATTTCTAAACCAGTATCTTAACCATTACTCCAAACTATATCCATGATTTAAGTATATTTTCCCCTTTGTATTAAACAAAATTTACTTCTATATTAGTATAGGTGTCAAACAAATTTATCGAAGCAGTAAGCCTGGGTTTCTTTTTTTTTGGAATTTGTTTTTATTTTTAAACATTAAAAAAACAACATAAAAAAAATTCTCATCCATTACATACAGCATGTCGTTTGGTTACAAGTGTTTTTGCATCCATATTCTCAATTACATTTACAATCAGAGATTTTTTATCTAATATAACTAGATACCTCACTTTCATTGTACAATGTATATTCAGTTATAATTATTATTTTTTCAATAAACCTAATTCCCTTACATTCCTGTCTGTTTAATAACAATATACCTTTATATAATCACATATCCCGATATGAAAAAGATTTACCAACCATTTATATTTGTATATCACTTTCAATTTTATGTATAATCCCACCAATCAACTATCGAGTATGCTTATGTTCATTATTGTCCTTGTACATCATACATTCAAACAAAAATGTTATTCCTTCATTTTTCAACAAGTTATTCTAAATAGTCACTTCATATATATATCAATTTTTAATTACTTCCTTATTAAAATTATTTATCAACAACAAGATATCTTTATAATATATACTTAGAGTTATACATTATATCACCAATCCTCAATTTCTCAAAGCAGTAAGCTTGGGTTTCTTAAGGAATTGTTGTTAGTTGTGAAATTGTGTCCAACCCATCACGACACCATGGACGTTCCTCCAGGCCTTCCTGTCCTCTACCAACCTTGGGAGTCCATTTAAGCTCAGGCCTACTGATTCGGTGACTCCATCCGGCCACCTTCTCTGTCGTCCCCTTCTTCTTTTGCCCTCAATCTTTCCCAGCATTAGGCTCTTCTCCAGTGAGTCCTTCCTTCTGATTCAGTGGCCAAAGTATTTGAGTTTCATCTTCAGCGTCTGGCCTTCTAAAGAGCAGTCAGGGTTGATCTCCTCTAGGACTGACCGCTTTGATTGCCTTGCAGTCCAAGGGAGTCGCAGGAGTCTTCTCCAGCAGCATACATCAAGGACTTAATTTTTTGGCACTCAGCCTTTCCTATGGTCCAACTTTCACAGTCATACATTGCAACTGGCAAAGCCATAGCCTTGACTATGTGCACTTTTGTTATATAAGTTAGAGAACTTCAATGTTTTAAAATCAGCCAGCAGAGCCATCAAGTGGGAGGTGATGAGAACTGGAGCCCAAGGCTTCTGAAGATGCAGATTGGAAAAGGTAGCTCTGTTCTTCCCACTGTCACTCCCTTAAGCTTTGAGCAAGGACTTTGTGCATCTCAAAATTTCATTTCTCTGCACATCTGCCAAACCAGCTGCTAAAGAATGGTTATCAGCCAATAAATAACATTTGTCACTCCCACCGCAGAATGCAGCAGAACTACCTGCCCTGGGAAAGGCAACTGATTAATTAAACTTCCCACTCTGCTGATATCAAAACAAGAACTTGCCGAGAATAACAGCTAAAAACAAATAGCATTTATTTTGCTTTTTTAAACCACATAATAAAAATGAATACAAGAACACAATTTTAAAAAAAGTTGAGGTGCAATCCTTGATAATTATTCACATAAATCTTAGTGGCCTAAGCATTTTTTAAAAATTCACCTGATAAGATTTCTTAAACAGGTAAAGAAGTGATGTCTGAAGAACAAGCTTTAGTTAATTTAAAAGAACAGATTGCCAGTAGGAATTATTTGGGAAATGCTGCACTAATATGCATTTGGATAGGATTTCAAAGAGGTTTATTCCTTCTAGCAATTTAGCATTCATCTGACTGAGAAATGTCACAATAAGCTGGCTTGTTTTTTATTATTTATTAATGGATGCATTTAAATTCTTTTTTTTCTCTGGGAGCTCAGAGTGGCATATATATCAAAGCAGAGATGCTTCTTTCGTCTTATCTTCACAATTTCTGAAGATGAGAGTGAGTTGGTTCCATCACCTGCTCACTCATTTTGATCCAATTTTCTGCCCTTTCATGAAATAGTAAATCAACAGAGCCTTGTTCACACACTACACTAGACTAAAACGGACCTGGGTAATAGTGGCAAGGTGTGTTTGTGTGAACATCATCCTAATAACTGGCCTGTTATTCAGTCAAGCCTTTGGGCTTATTACAGTGGTGAGATTCAAATTTTTTTACTACTTCTGTGGGCGTGGCTTGATGAGCATGGCAGGGGAAGAATACTGCAAAATCCCCATTTCTTCCCAATCAGCTGGGACTCAGGAGGCAGAGAATAGATGGGGGTGGAACCAGTTGAGTAGTTCGGAGAACCAGTATTTATTGGTTCTCCAAACTACTCAAAATTTCTGCTACGGTTCTCCAGTCAGAACCTGCTGAATACCACCTCCGGCTTGTTACTCTGATTCTTCCTTGTCCCAATTCATCACATCAGCTCTATAATTCTTGAAAAGAACCATATTGTGGAAACTACAGCATAGTTAAGTCCTTGACTTACAACCACAACTGGAACCAGAATTTCTTTTACTCAGCATTGTAATGTTTGTTAAGTTTGTAATGGTTGTTAAGTGAGTCATGCCCAATTTTATGACCTTTTTTTGCTATAGTTGTTAAACAAAACACTGTACAGGTAATCCGTGACTTACGACCACAATTGAGCCCAGAATTTATACTGCTAAGTGAGAAATTTGCTAAGTGAGTTTTGCCTTATTTTACAACTTCTCTTGCCACGTTTGTTAAGTGAATCATTGCAGCTGTTAAATTAGGAACACGGTTAATTGAAGCTGAGTTCCCCATTGACTTTGCTTGTCAGAAGATCACAAAAGGGGATCACACTGTAACCGTCATAAATATGAACCAATTGCCAAGGATCTGAATGTAAATCACATGACCATGGGAATGCAACCACAGTAAGTGTGAAAAATCATGTCACTTTTTTCAGTGCTGTTGTGACTTTGAACGGTCCACTAAGGGAATTATGAGCCGAGGACCAGCTGTAATTGTTAAGTGGCTCATACAGTCATTAAGCTAGTGGTTCTCAACCTTCCCAATGCCGCGACTCTTTAATACAGTTCCTCATGTTGTGGTGACCCCCAACCATAAAATTGGTGTCTCGATTCCTAAGACCATCGAAAATATGTGTTTTCCGATGGTCTTAGGCGACCCCTGTGAAAGGGTCGTTCAACCCCCAGGTTGAGAACCACTGCATTAAGCGAATCTGGCTTCCCGCATTGACTTTGCTTTTCGGAAGCCAGCTGGGAAGGTTACAAATGTCAACCATGTGATCCCATGTGATCCTGCAACTGTTGTAAACACATGCCGGTTTCCAAGCGCCGGAGCTTTGATCGGGTGACCGAAGGGATGGCGTGAGTGGTGTACACAAGTGAGGATTGGTCATAAGCCACTTTTTTTCAGTGCCACCGTAACTTTGAATGGCAAATCAAGGACTACTTGTGATGGTAATTGAGATGGACGTCAGTGAATTCTTAAGTGCTGGTGTTCACTTGCTAAGTTGTGATTGACTCTTCACGACCCCATGGACCCATGATGGCGAACCTATGGCACACATATCAGAGGTGGCATGCAACACCCTCTCTGATGGCATGTACGCCGTCGTCTCAGTTCAGCTCCAACACACATATGTAGGTGCCATCCTCCAGCCATCGGGTCTCTGGGGGCAGGGTGTTCATGGAGGTCACACACACATGCAGGGGGTCACACGTGTGTGGTAGTCGCACATGTATGCATGGGGGGTTGCAGCATGTGTAGGGGGGGTCACAGGTGCATGTGCGGGGGGCAGAGTACATGCGCAGGGGGCACACTGCATTTTGGGGGTTCGGGCACACTTGTGCTTTTGGCTACTCGGCCTGGAAAAGGTTAGCTATCGCTGCCATTGAGCCTTGCACACCAGGCCCCTCCTGTCCTCCACTGTCTTCCAGAGTTTGGCCAAAGCCCTGAGAGATGTTCACGTCCTCGGGCCATCAGCATGACATTTTAAGCACTTGGAACCCCATCTCTCCATAGCGGAAGCTGCCCCATGTCTTGGTGACCTGACCTTAGCAGCTGAGGGGACAAACCTTGGCAGCCAGCCTCTCCACCACCAGCCCAACCCATTGGATCAGGCAGCTCTCCACGACCATGCTCTGTATTGCATCCCTGGGGAAGCAGCAGCTCTGAAGAACCTGGTGAGGAAGCTGCAGGACACTTTGTCCCACCAGAGCGAGCTCCTCCTCAGCCTGCAGAAAACTGTAGAGGACCAGGAACTCCAGTATCATGAACTTCAGGTAAGGGCTAGCCATGCATAAGTTGGTGCATCTGATGCCCATGGAGATCCTCAGTCTTCCAGGTTGTGCTTTTCCAAAAAGCTACTGGACTTTCTCCTTTTTCTTAGACGACATTTCATTTCTCATCCAAGAGGCTTCTTTCACTCTGATTGGATGCTGGGGAATGGAAGGATTTAATATTCCTTGCAGACAGCTGGTCATTTGCATTCTTCCGGAGAGTCGTTGAGGCCACTTGGAGGTTTGTCTGTGTCCTCATGGTCACCTGAATCGGGAAACATCTTCAAAGGAAAACAAAGTCCAGTTGCCTCTTGAAAAAGCACCTTCGGGACAACCATGGCCAGGATGGCTGAGAAGCTCCATAGACATTTAGCTATACACTTTAAGATGAACACCTTTCAAATAGTGCAGGGGTATGAACGGATTTCCAGAAAAATTGCAGACTGCAGGAACCATTTGCTCTTCAGTTTGAGATGGAGGCAACACAGATTCATCCCCAACAGCCTGTGCCCTTGTTCAACTGTGAAGGGACACAGGGCGGAAAACACCCTGCAGAAAGCACAACTCCACAACACAATCCTCTCAGCAGTTCCAAGAAGTCTCCACGTCCATTTGCACTTCTCCAGTGACCCCGAGGACACAGACAAGCCACCAAGTTGTTATTCTCTAAAATAATGCAAATGACCAGCTGTCTGCAAGGAATGTTAAATCCTTCCCCTTTCCCCACCATCCAAGTCAGAGCAGCTGAAGAAGCTTCTTGGAAAACGTCTTCAGAGAAAAACCAGAAAAAGCCCAGTTGCCTCTTGAAAAAGCACCTTTCCCGCATGTAATATACCAACACAGGGATGGTGAGGAGAGGAAAAAAAAAACCCTGAAATGTGGCTTTTGCCCTTGTTTCCAGGAAAAAGCAGAAGCCAAGAAATGCCATGTTCTTGCTGATCTTGAAGCCCATGTTTCTCAACTTGAAGCCAGGAACCAGTACCAGCTGGAGCCTCGAGGGCCATGTTTGCAGAAGGAGCAGGATGCCCGCAGTGCCACCACCCTCTCACTGAAAGATCAAGTGAGGGGGAAGCTTGAGGGCCGAGTGCAAGATGAGGTTTTCTCCCTGCAGGGTGTCAACACCCACAGCAAGTGGTTGAGGTTCTACACAGGCTTTGATGGATACCCTCGCCTCAGGGCCTTCTTGGACTTCCTCCTGGAGGGGGAGAGCCTGGAAAATGGCCCTGCCTGTGCCCTCAGCTCCGAAAACCAGCTCTTCTTGGTGCTTGTCCGGTTGCGCTTGGGTCTCCTTCTCCAGGACCTGGCTTTTCGCTTCCGTATCTCTGAATCCACAGCCTGCCGCTACTGGATGACCTGGATGGAGCTGATGGAGCGGAAACTACGACAGGTGAGGAAGCCAGTGCTTCCTTCTTTTTCTTTTCTCCCTTCCTTCCTTCCTTCCTTCCTTTCTCTCTCCTTCCCTCATCCCAGTCCAGATGAGCTGCCCTAAACATCTTGAGCTAATGTCTCCTAGTTGAAAAAGGTGGGAACTGTTCAGATACTGAGGCAGCATAGAAAAAACGGACAATAGAAAAACCTCAAGCTGTCTGTCTGTCCTTGTCTCTCTCTCTCTCTCTGATGATTTTGGTCTTCCTCAATGGCTGCCTATTGTATTTACTTGGATTTCTCTCAGCCTTCAAACGGTCTTCTCCTTAAAATGGAGAAATCAGCATTTTATCTTTCTTTTCCTCCTCCCTTTTTGGGGGGAATTCTTATACTGAGGATTATCTGCCTTTCAGGTTCATAAAAGTCGTTCATTTAAATCAGGCGACCTTTCATTATTCTTCCAGGAAAGTCTTTCCTGTGGAGATGAAAGGTTTGAAAGGTTGAATTTTGTGTTAACAAAAACGAAAGTGAGCAAAGTGGCCTCCGAGGAAGAATACTTAGATGTTAAATGCACTTGGGTTATTTATTCTATGTGCTCCTTCAAAAACCTTTCCCCCCCTATATGTGATGGCCTTTAATTTTTCCTTTGACAGTTTAAAGCAGCGTTTCTCAACCTTTTAAGATCGATGGACTTCAACTCCCAGAATTCTTCAGCCAGCATGAATGGCTAGGGAATTCTGGAAGTTGAAGTTCACTCATCTTAAAATTGCCAAGGTTGAGAAATACTGCTGTAAAAAGATGCTACCAGATTTACAAATTGTCAGTATAAGTTCTCCTAGCTCCCATTAAAAAAAAAAAAAACTTGTTCAAGGAATAAATGTTGGGGAGGGGGGAATAGTAAGGGAAGGCAGGCTGAGGTTAAGAATTAAATATAGCTCCCATAGCTTTGACTTGTTTCATGGCAGCTGAAGGGATTAGTTTCTTTAAATGCAGGTATGCAGTGCCCTCTAGTGGATCAGGCTAAAGGAGGTAGCATCCTACTTACCCAACTGCCTAATTGTTATTTTCCTTGTAAGATCTAACTCTAGGCTGCAGCACACTCCCATCCCTCGAATTATGGATAAAAAATTGTTTCTTGTTTGATCCATTTGTGTGTGCGCTTTGAGTCAGTTTTCCACTCTTGACAACTCCCTGGATGAAAACCCTGTAGTTTTTTTGGTCAAAGTTTTTCCTGGTTTGCCATTGCCTTCTTCCTCGGGCTGAGAATGAATGACTGGCTGAAAGTCACCCAGCTAGCTTAGCATTCAAGACAAAACTAGAAGTCAAAGTCTCTTGGTTGCTAATCCAGTGGCTTAACCAGTCTCCAACTGGCTCTTCTGTTTGATCTGTAGGGTGCATCAAATCTGAATTATATTGAAGTATCACTTAAAATTAATGGAGCATACTAAATTGCCACAAATGTTTTCTATTAATTTCAATGAGTTAAACCCTTTCCCTGGACTCTTTTATGTATTTATGCCCATTTTCCAAATCTTCCTTGATCAGTCAAAATAAAAACAAGACCTTCATCGATACTCCTTAGCACAAGGTCAAATTAATGACTTTCTGAATGTCACTGAATATTTTCCTGGACAGCATATGTTCTAATCCTGCATCAGGGTCCTTATCAAATTTATACAGAAGCATCAGAAGGAAGAAAGCTTAGATGAGACTCTCATCTCAGCAATTGGGGGAACTGGGTAAATACAGAATTTCATTCCAATTGTGAAGCATTTCCTATTCACAAATCATACTAGTGATCCACTACAGCTTGCAAACTATCTAGTTATATCTGATCAGTGACACTAAGCCTTGGTTTAACAAGCACTATATTCCCAAAAATAAGCAGGGCCAAAACAAAACGTTTAATTAAATGTAAATCATACACCCTTATATTCGTATATTCCTTTTATCAAATTAAGTGTTCTTCAAACTTGACACTTTTAAGACATGAGTGTTTCAACTTTGAATTCAATTCACCGGGTTAAGAGTTGAAATCCACACGTCTTAAAGTTGTCAAGTTTGGAAAACACAGATTAATATTTAGAGTGCAGCAACTAAAGGATTACTTGGCCCTCTCAACCCCCATTGTGGGGGACAAAAATAAGCCCAAAGTATTTATCACTGTGGGAACAAAAGGCTACTTTTTAGCTGACTCCCGATTGCTCATGTTGCTAGCCACCCAGCTTAGCTCATATTCTACCTCCTCTCCTATCTTGTGACTATAGATGCCTATTTAATCTGTGGGCCTACAGCAAATGAGTTTTTTCTCATCACTGGCAGGTTCCAGTTGCCTTCAGCCAGCGCTATGTAGATGCCTTCAAGCCACAACAGCAACTTCGACATCACAACATGATGCTGGTGGCTCTGGACTGTGCAGAGCTTTTTTTCGAAGCCCAAGGAAGGACGCGAGGCAAACGATATGGCTCTCGGAGTCCTCGGGCCCACTATTCAATCCATGGGTCTGCTCTGGCCGCACCTAGCGGCTTCCTCACTTTCAGCACAGGAACAGACCACGAGTTGCCCACACTGCCTCCATTCCTACAGGCAGGACCTGTGGAGTTGACGGCTGAGCAAGAGGCTGCCAAGAGGCAGGTACTGAGTTTACATAGCCTGACAGACAAGGCCCTCGGCTTCCGTTTCCTACGCCTGGTTCACCCTCAGCACATGGAAGACCAAGTGAGGAGGGCCTGGGTCATCTCCTGTTATTTGGCCTGCCTGCTGCATGAACCTATGGGTCTAACCTAGAGCAAAGATTCCTATACTCTCAGGACATTTCTTTTAATAATCATTTCACTTTTAACATTTTGATCACAGGACTGTTCGGAGATGATGATGAATTCTTTCTTGGAGCAAAAACCTTTCTGCTTTCCTTGATCATGGATAAAATAAAGGCAACATTCACATGTCACCTACCCAGTCCAATAATTCTATTTGAAAACCTTTCCCATATTGCTTTCATGAATTGTTAAATGTTTTGTCATGCTTTCCAGTTTCCTTCCTAGAAATTTTTGGTTTGGTTTTTTTCCTCCCCATGCCTTTTTTTTGGTCAATTTTAACTATTGGTAACTCTCTGGATAAATCCCTAAGGCTTTCTTTGCAACTATTTCAGTAGTCTGATGCTGCATTTTTCCTAGGGCTAGCTGATCCCAGGTTATCAGCTAGCTTCCTATCCAAGACAGGACTAGGACTCAGTTATTTTTTTCTAGCCTGGTAGCTTAAACTGGTTCTCTGGGTCTTTTTATCATCTTGTTCTTTTTAAAGCAAACAGTTTTAGCTTCCAGGTTCAAACGCGGTAAATTTCATTCCTTTTTTTTTTTCAATCTGTTCTTTCACACGGATTTTCAGATACTGCCTCTTAATTCTGGGTCTCCAGTGGCTACCAAATTAGTGCTTAAAATTAGATTGATCAGCTATTTCTATTTTTTTTTTTAAGAAAACATCTTCCAAGAAAATCTCTATGTTCTGAAATTTATTGAAATTTCAAAAAGTTTTTCAAACCACCAAAGTGCCACTTTTTATCATGCTTATCTAGTCCCTTAACTAGCTAACATAAACTTCTTACAATAATTGCCTTTTTACGACCCTGCTTACCATGTGAATTATTAATTACAGAAGGTAAGGATTTCTTGGGAGAAGAATATATTTTAAAGTGAAATCTCGAATTCTGTTGTGACTCAAAAGAACCTTTGCCTGCTGGACTCTCAGCAAAACAAACTGATACTGTCAGAATATTAATTTGAGCGGGAAAAATTTAATTTGACTCAGTGGCTTTTACATTTTTTTATCAAACGTTCTAGTTTTTGTAGCCTCGACTGGCACGACGACCTCGAGCTCGTTCAAATTTTCGCCCCTTGGATCGGACATATGGCCTGGAAAAAGAGAAAAGGGGGTGGGGGGAAAGTAAGTGGCCTATTGTTGCATCCCACTTTTATGCAGAGGACAAAAACATGTGTTTTGAAATTCCAAAAAAAGCACAAAATGTGGCTTCCTATTTCCAGTCACTTTTCTTCATCTCCCTAATCCAACAGGATTCTCTCTTAAGTGGAAAAACAAGTAACTATAGTTTCTACCTTTCAAATTATTTAATTTTTAGCCTTTAAAAATTCCTCTAATCCGTAGAATAAGTGTTCAGTGGGATTTTTCTTATTCCTAAAATACTTAGCCAGTAGATCATGGAAAATTATGTAAGAATTGCAGCCTAAACCTATTAATAAGTTGAGAGGGTTCAATGGCTGCAGCTATTACAAAGCACAATTCATTTTTCCACATGTTAAAATGGGGGGGGGGTGGTGGTGTTCCCCTTAATATATTACAGGAAACAAGCAATTGCAAATCATAGATTTTCAATTTATGTTAAGGATCTCTTTTTAAAATTCCTGCAAAATATTCAAATACAGCAACACTGGTGTATGTAAACCATAAAATTTCCATCCTACTTTCCAGCAAAGCTGGAAGATTCACTAACGTTTTCTGAGGTGATCTAAAAAGATACTGAGATTCAAAGACGAAGAGACAAAAATATCTCTTTCAACTTAGTTCTGAACAGGTCTATTCTGGTATTAATCCCATAGAGTACAAATGTTTTCCCCAAAGAAAAATATGAACAGAGTTAGTTTATCTAATAATTTGGTGTGGTAAATTACAGAACCCGATGTTTTCTCAGGAATTTAAAGCAGACTTCTCCATTCAGGTACCTATTATTTGGGGGGGGGGGGCGCAAAAATCCTCAGCTTGCACTTTAAGAGCAAATTTCTCACTGATAACACTGTAAAAAGGATTAAGTTAAACTGGTTGCTAAATAACCATTTGAAATTGCAAGTTTGTAAAGCACTTCTGGCGGTCATAAAATATCATGCCAACAGTCACATGACTGCATTTATGGCACTCAACATACTGCTGTAATTGGGCCTGGATTTCCAGTCATGTCATTAGGATGGTTGAGGTGCCCAAGTGACGGGACACGATTTTACAATCTTTTTGTGAAAATCATTAGGCGGATCTGCAGCTGTTATGCAAACCTCATGGTCATAAGTGTGAAACCAATCTTCTGAATGGACATTTTGGAGGCCTCATGGTCATGTCACTGGAACAGTGCAACCAGTGGTAAAGGCAAACTGATTGCCAAGCACCTGAAATACAGTCACATGACCCTACATGTGTTGGCACACCACTTCTGTTGACAGCCAGAAGTGCTTTACAAACTTGTAATTTCAAGTGGTCATTCAGCAACCGGTTGTAAGTGGAGCACCACCTGTATATCCAAGACCTAAGAAATAACCTTCTGATGCCATTCTACTATTTTGGGGTCAACTCGTGCACTTTATCATATCTTCCTAATATATTTAATCATTCGGGGAAACTTTGAAAATTCCTTCCAATTACCAAGTATTACCCTAGAGCCGTGATGGTGAACCTGTGGCACACGTGCCCGAGGTGACACGCAGAGCCCTCTCTGTAGGGACATGCACCGTCGCCAGCTGCTCTTCGTGTTTCTGGTGCTCTGGCACGTGCAAAGACCAGGTGGCCGGTGTGCATGCTGGTCTTCAAGTTTCCAGGGCTCCGGCACGCCCACACTTGCACATACACATGTTCCAGTTTTGCCACTTGGTGTTGAAAAGGTTCACCATCACAGCCCTAGAGCATTAGGTTAACCGTCCTTTCCAGGACAACCACTGGACTTGGAGCATTATGTGAGTTAAGATTTCCTTGAAAATCTGAAAATAGAACTTCACAAAGCATCTCTCCTTCAAACAGCCCTGCCTTTCAGAATGCTCAACACAACTGACCCACAGTGGCTGTTCCTAGATGTGGTGTAAGCACAACAGTGTTACTGACTGTTCCAGAAGTACCATGAACCTCGCAGATACACAGGAAAAATAGTTTCTCCCCTCTTCCAGAAGGCAGTGCTGCTGCATCTCCTGGAAGACACTTTTTACTTCTGCCTCCCCATTTTGCTGTGTGTCCCCTTTCAACGCTTTCCAAAAAAGTGGACGAAAAGCATCAGAAATAGTGTGAGCCAGATCAGGAGGAGCAAGCGTTAGAGCTAGTCCTTGACTTACAACCATTTGTTTAGTGACCGTTCAGTAATAACAGCACTGAAAAAAGTGACTTATGGCCAGTTTTCACGTCACCGTTGCAGTATTCCTATGGTCACGTGATCAGAATTTGGATGCTTGGCAACTGGCAGGAATTTATGAGGGTTGCAGTGTCCCAGGGTCCATGTGATCACCTTTTGTGACAGTGACCAGCAAACTCAATGGGGAAGCCAGATTCACTTAGCAACTGTGTTACTAACTTAACAACTACAGTTATTCACTTATCAAATGGGGCAAAACTCACTTAACAACTGTGTTGCTTAGCAAAGGAAATGTTGGGCTCAATTGTAATGATAAGTCAAGGACTACCTGTACACTTAGAAACCAAAAGTGCTAGTGCAGAAGAGTAAGTAATGAGCAAAAGCATGAATTCTGCTCAAATTAAATCTTTTATAAAGCGGTCATGATTTTGAACCACTGTATGACTTTGAAAATCAGAGACAAAATAGGGTAAGAGCAAAATGCCCAGAAGAAAACCTAATGGTCTGGAATACTCACTTAGTGTGGCTGTGGGGGGTGCCAGGAGCCTTGCCAAAATGCCGATAAACTTGGCGGGCCTTTCTGGGTCCTGCAGAAGGCAAGTTCAGAAAGATCTTTCAGTCAGGCTGAGATATCAGCAGCACTAAGACCAATAAAAACTTCACAACTCAGGAAAGTGTAATGTCCTCTCCTGACTCACCAGAAAGTAAAACAGTCCCCTGGCCCTTAGGGGCAGCCATGGCTAACTGGTCAAAAGTCATAATCTGGCCTCCAGATTTCAGGATGCGTCGGCGGGCTCCCTGTGTGACTCTGAGGGCACAAATCTGGGGAAGAGAAAAAAAGTTTACAATGTGAGAATCCTCAAAAATTTTAAAAAAACAAGCACAGGCAGCCCTCATTAGCCATGGGGGTCATTATTTTTATTTTTGTCCCAACTTTATTACTTGAATAAATCAAGGCATGAATATATCTAATACTCCTTCCTCCTCCTATTTTCCCCACAACGACTTTGTGAGGTGGACTGGACTGAGAGTGAATTAATGACCCAGCTGGCTTTTGTGCCTTTGGTAGGATTAGAACTCAGTCTTCTGGTTTCTAGCATGGTGCCTTAACTGCTACACCAAACTGGCTTATCCACATTTGGAAAATATGAGACCATGTTGCGCGAGGAAAAAGTTTTATGTATTCATGTTAGATTATTTTGCATACAGATAAAATGGCAGACAAGCTTGTGCACAAGAATAACATTTTTTACTGTTTCCTTTATGTAACAGATAGGAATAGAACCCATGCAAATGATAAAAGACATTTTTATTTACAATCTCACCTACATCTCAGTTGTTGTAACTAGGAATGAAATACCTTTAATAAATTGACTACAATGAGACAACTCCATGATTAGTCAGGAAGCTAAGGTTCAGAATATTAAAAATATCAAGAAAAGTATTCATAAAAATTGCATTTCTGCTTTGGATAGAACCAACAGCAAAGCAGTTTATCTAAAAAAATCAAGCATTCTCTTTCTGAAGTGCAAAGCTTTGATCAATGATTCATCAAACTCAATTCAGGTGTTCCTCTGATGGATAATTTATACTATAAATATTTACTGAAGAGATACACCATTTTTTGCATACAGTTCTGTATTTACTGTACACTTCCTATATATAGCATTTTCCTCTAGTTTATGAAATCTGAGCTGTCAAGAAACCTGTCGCCTTGCTCTACATCTCCTCCCATCTGAAGAGTCATTCTCCCACCAGTCAGGATACCTTCAGTTTGGGAATTTCCTGGATGCGAACATCATCAGTCACTGTTCCCACCACAACAGCAGTTTTGTTTTCCCGCCCTTGGAGCTTCATTTTACGGATCTAGAGAGTAAAAGAGTGATTGTTAGCATGCAAGTCTTGACCAATTTGCCTTTATCAACAAATGTTTCACTGGTCCTTTAGCAGCATTGCTTTTAACTACAAACTACCTAACAGATTGTTGGAGGTCAATATGCTGTAAACCGCTTAGAGAGAGCTGTAAAAGCACCATGAAGTGGCATATAAGTCTAAGTGCTATTGCTAATCAGGAGGGGAATGCTGCTGTGCTCTCTGAGCTTCATTGTTTTCCTGCTGACATTTTTAGTTGCAAGAGAAACTGAGCTCAGGATCCACCCCCAGTTATTAATTTTCTCTTCTGTTAGAATATTACTATGGTTCTGCTCTTGAACTCATCACTGATACCAACTTCCTTTTTCTCCATTTGGTCAAAGCCACAGCAGAGGGGGCACCACCTTTAACAGGAAAAGAACAATGGTATCAAAGCAAAGAGAGAAAACTAAAACTGTGGGGTAACTGAAGGACCAAGAAGAAGAGAAAAGCAATAAGAGAATTGAAGACTTGCACTTACCAAGCGAGACACGGACAATGGAGGCCGGTTTGTGCGGCTCATGAATAGCCGTTTCAGTATCACCTTGTTGAATTTGGCATTGGTTCGGCGAGCCAGGAATCTGTAGAGCTGAGAAGGTGGAAATTAAACCTCCAAACACTCCAATGTTACTCTCTCCCCCTGCCCCAAGGCACCTGGAAATTAGCCTCAAATCCAGAGCACTTTATAGCCCACCTTATTCAATACAAGACCTTTCCAAATAAAGGCCAGCCTTTTTTAATATATCACCACAAAGTACAGCCCACCATCTCCTAATATCGCCTGAATGATTATGAAAGAGCCAATGGAGCCAGATGCAAAATGCTGGACTGAGGGGAGACAAAGCTGAAATACTTAATTGCATCAGCATACCCTGGGTTACCCCTGTATATTCCAATATATATTCAAGCAATGAATGGTCTAAAATTAAATCTAAATGCTGCTAATGGATTCCTAGAAACTAAGAATCATATCGTGCAAAAGTGATCAATTATGACACCTAGAACCTTTATATATATACACACTGCTGTCAAGTGTAACTCCCCACACCCCCAATACCCGTATGTCTTTACACTTTTTCGTGTAAACGCAAAACCTGGCTCTCACCTTGACTAAGAGACGAAGATAAATATCCTGACTCTTGGGCTCCTTACGCCGAACCTTACGGTCCTTGTTGTGGCGAATATCAATTCCCTTGTGACAAATAAAGAGAAATATTCAGGTTAGTGGAAATATCTCATATATACCTTTCCCTGACAAGAGATCTTGTTTCTTTATACAGGTAGTCAATCATTCATTTAATGACTGTTCAGAGTTACAACGGCACTGAAAAAAGTGAGTTATGGCCATTTTTTCACACTTACAACCTTTATATCATCCCCATGATCATGTGATCAAAATTCAGATGCTTGGCAACTAGTTCATATTTATGACAGTTGCCGTGTCCCAAGATCATGTGATCCCCTTCCGTGACCTCACAAGCAAAGTCAATGGAGAAGCAATTTTCACTTAACAACTGGCTTATTAGTTTACCAACTGCAGTGATTCACTTAACAACTGTGGCAACAAAGGTGGTAAAATGGGGCAAAACTCACTTAACAATTGTCTCATTTAACAACAGAAATTTTGGGTTTGACTGTGGAGGTAAGTCAAGGATGACCTGTGTTTTGGCATTATATTTATTATATAATGTCAAATAAGAGTTTAGCTTGGACAAAATCAAAATGCTCTAATTAAACTGTAATCAGGATCTGAAGAAAAAAAAAACCAGGGACTGCTGCCAGAGCAGGCATTCCAATTCCCCCTGACATAGGGCAATGCCTCACGTGCCATCAAATATGGTTCCGTGTGACACCTGTGGCATGCATGCCATAGGTTTGCATCATGGATCTAGTCTATAAGGAACACATTGATTCACATGGTAAGCAGGCTGGGTTGACAAATTTGAAGGCCCATATTTGAAGCTGGCCGTCCCCCAGGCAATGGGGACATCACTGGCTGATCCTGATCCGAAGCACAGAAGCCTTTTGGTGCTTCTGACATGGAAGGTTATATCTAGTCTATGAAAAATCTCAAGACTTAAGTTTGCTTCCCTATGCAAGTAGGCCTCGACTTGTGTGTGTGTGTATTTTTATGTGTATGTATATAGCATATGTATATGTGTTATGTATGTATGTATGTGTGTGTATGTATGTGTGTATGTATGTGTATATATATATATATATATAACTTTCTTTTGAGAGCATCAGAATTTGAGCCCAAAAATTATGTTGCGAGATTTCCTTCGTTTTCCTCCATTTTATGACCTTTCTTGCCATCATCGTTAAGTGAATCATTGCTGTTAAGTTAGTAACACAGTTGTTAAGTGAATCTGACTTCCCCATTGTCTTTGTTTGTGAAAGGGTCGCAAAAGGAGATCACATGAACCCAGGACACTGCAACTGTCATAAATATGAATCAGTTGCCAAGCGTCTGAATTTTGATCATTTGGCCACCAGAATGCTGCAACAGACGTTAAGTGTGAAAAATATCCATAAGTCACATGCTTTAACTTTTAACTGTCACTAAATGAACTGTTGTAAGTCAAGACCTATCTGTAATTATAAGATCTTCTGTTGTAAGCATTTATAAAATTGAACTGTGAATGACAATCTCCCTCTCAGATACCGTTTTGCATATCTGACAAGGGTTAGGGTATGTAAAAATCATGTGAACAAAATGTAAAATACATCAGAATGAGATATGGCACAATAGCAACGGACATTCAGTCATGTTGCACCATATTATTATGCTGTTTCACATAAGTAGCTATCATTTTTTTTAGACAAATGTCAGTTATTCAGACTTATTTTATCTATATCCATTATTATCTAACCCATTGTTTCTCAACCTCAAAAACTTTTAAAATGCATGGATTTCAACTTCCAAAATGTCCTAGTCAAATGCTGGCTGGGGAATTCTGGGAGTTGAAATCCACCCATCTTAAAATTGATGAGCTTGAGAAATGATTGATTTCATTCATTTGCTGTCTCAATGACTACAGCTAGGTACCACAACATACCAATAAGTACTTTTTTTCCAATCAATCTAGTCAGTTCTATTTCATTTTTTAAATGTTATTCACATTTAGCGTTTTGTAGTTCCATTTAGTATTGTTAAGATGGTTCCACCACAAAACCGCATTCGACTAAAGCACGCTCGACGAAACCGCTTAGCTGACGTCATCACAGCGAGACGAAAAAAGCACGCTGTAAACGCTAAAGCTAAAATTAACCCCTAAACCTAAACCCACTAAACCTAATCCTAAACCTAACCCTTAACCTAACGCTAAACCTAATCCTAACCCTTAACCTAACCCTAAAGCTAACCCTAACCCTTAACCTAACCCTAACCCTTAACCTAACCCTTACCTTAACTTGAATCGGCTTGCTTTCAAAGCGCTATTTAAAGCGCCCTTTTTTCTCCGCGGTCGCTGTTGTCGCCCTGCTGATGACGTCAGCGACGCGGTTTAATCGGGCGCGCTTTAGTGGAGCGCGGTTTTGTCGTGCCACGGTTAAGATTCCAATACTATTCAATAATTGCATTTTTAAAAAATGTACTTGAGTTTAGTGTAGCAATTCATGCATTGGGATAGAAATCTGGAAAATTGGGAGATCCAGTCCTGCTTTAGGTACAAAAGAGATTTAGCCCTGTCATTCCCTCAGCCTAGAAAGCATAGAGAGGTAAGTAGTGACGGCCATAAACTGAAAACTGAACTATATGTAGGTCTCAACTTAGGACAGTTTGCTTAGTGACCGTTCAAAGTCACAGAAAAAAGTGACTTATGACCATTTTTCACACATGACTGTTGCAGCATCCCCATGGTCATATGATCTACATCTGGATGCTTGACAACTGACTCACATTTATGACGGTTGCAGTGCCCTGGGGTCACCTTTTGCAACCTGACAAATAAAATCAATGGGGAAACCAGATTCATGTAACGATTTTACTACTTTTAACAACTGCAGTGATTCACTTAAACAAATGTGGCAAGAAAAAATCATATAATGGAGCAAAACAAATATACACTTAGCAATACACATTTTGGCCACAATTATGGTCATATATTGACCTACCTGTACACTAGAATTATATTACTACTGTCCCTTAGGCCTTGCATCAACTAATTAATTCACAGGGGAAAATATGCTATGTTTAAAACAGCATTTGAGGCATCCTATAGGTAATTGAGTACATTTATTCCTAAATCAATGACATTCCCATATCAAAGTACAAGTTCAACTTCCAATCCCTCCAAGCCATTTAACTAAGAATCTTTTCCCTTTAACTGTGTTCCTCTCAAATTATACTATGTTCTGTCTTTTCTTTGTGCATCACCACCCTTCATGTTTAACTACCTTTCATGACAAAAGGGCCTACCCTCTATTTTTTTGTTTTCAGTTTAGTACCAACATTAGGTTCACCAATTGATTTTCAACGAGTTTTCTCTTGTTCTATACTGTTATTTATTCCCATATGCAGAAAAGTGTCTTTCTGCCTACTGCTACTACGCTGGGTATATCAGATCTGGTTGGAGGACATTTTACGGATCCTATGCCTCTCAATCAGTTTGCTCGAATAACAACAACAGACAAATGTTAATAAAAAGCCCAGGTCCTTTATTCCACTACCATTATTTTATAATACTTACCTGGCACCAAAACTACATTTTTTTCCGAAATAACGTCCTGCTTTAGAGCAGAGGTCTTCAAACTTGGCAACTTTAAGACTCCTGGACTTCAACTCCCAGAATTCTGGGAGTTGAAATTCACAAAGACTTAAAATTGCCACGTTTGGGGGCTTCCGCTTTAGAGGATATTTGAAACAAACTTTAATGACATTAGATTCCCCGTTTTTCATCTAACGTTACTTTATTACAAGTACAGAGGTGAAATTTTAGAATTCAACCCTGTCTTGCCGCGCGCGCGCGTGCTCGGGCCTCTTTCTCTGCCCGATCTTTAGGAGAGCCCGCAAACTGGGAGCTTTCTTAGGCCCGAACTCCATCCTGCAACAACAACCGCCCTATGCGGGCAGGCCTCCCTAGTATCGGGGTTCAATCCTGGGCTTCCAGGACGTGTATGCTTCCCTCTTCATCAGCACAACCCAACCTGCTCTCCAGGCGGCTTCCCTGGAGAAGATTACAACCGATTTAACAACCCCGCACCTTCCCTCTCAACCCTTACCATGGTGGCGTCGGCACAGCCGGAAAAAAAAGAGAGACCGGAAGAGACCGCCGACGCGCAAAGAACTATGGGAACGAAAGGATAAGCCCGGGAAAGGGAAATCCGGCCAATTCTACCTCTCTATGGTTATGTTACCACCGTGCACGTAACGTAAGTTAAACGTAGAGAGACATTCCTTTGTTAAGAAACCAAGCTTCCGGGTTAACTTAATTGATTTATACATCTCCTTAGAGAGATAAGAAACCGTTCGATGTCGGATGAAACTTAGCTATGATCAGCCTGATAGTATTGTTTTCTCTGAAACTTTGTGGGCTGAACCTACATTGCATATCACGCTTTTTTGGAAAAGCAACAATCAAAAAAGCAGAAAAGACATAAGATATAATAAAAAGAAAAAACCTTTAAAGCTAGAAAAGGAAAGGGGAATAAATAATTAAAATCTATTTTTCTCTCTTCTATATTTTCATTCTAAGAGAACAACTATGTTAATCAACTAGTGAAAAATCAAAATGGATTTTCAGACAAATTTTCTAAACAGATGTAATGTTTTCAGAATAAGATAAATTTTAATTCCACCATGTTGGTCTCAGTCTTCGCTTTCATCTTCAAAAAATTATTTTTCCAATTACATAATTCATGCTCTTTTTTATCATCACCAAACCACATGGTGTACTCCTTTTGATTTAGTCTAAGTTCATTCAGAATCCATTAACTCATTCTGGCTGTTGTATTTTGTTACAGACACATCTCATTCACCTGGCTTTCAACTTACTTTTATATTTCTGCCATATATCCAGTTGTTACTTTCAGATAAGAAAGCAGGCAAAAGCATGAGTTTATATTTATTTCCTGTCTTTATTTTATATATATATATAAATAGCAAGGCAGCAAACACACACAATACTCTTTACTCCTGTTTTTCACACATCTCTGAAAGAGTTGGATTAAGAGGGAGTGATTGGGCCAAGGCC
Organism: Thamnophis elegans; assembly: GCF_009769535.1. Taxonomy (NCBI): domain Eukaryota; kingdom Metazoa; phylum Chordata; class Lepidosauria; order Squamata; family Natricidae; genus Thamnophis; species Thamnophis elegans. The sequence continues at coordinate 120,807,071 of NC_045558.1, forward strand.
ACCCAGCCCATTTCATGCCTAAAGCAGGATTAGAATTCACCATCTCCTACTGTTGGCTTTCATGCCTAAAGTGGGACTAGAATTCACAAGCTCTTGTTTCTAGCCTGTACCTTAACCACTGGACTAAACTGACTCTCATTAGACGTATTGATTAGATACAGCCATCTGTCTTTCTTTCAACACTGATAATTTGCAACAGGGCCCATAATTCCCACAACTTTTCTCCCACCACATTCAGGGCTGGGCTGCTGGGGGTTCACATGGGTTCAGGTGATTCTCTAGCTAGGATTCTACTCAGTTCATCAAACCCCCAAATGCCACCCCTGGCTGGCCCTGCCCACCGCACCCCTCCCAGGAGTCTCCACGCAGCCCGTTCATCAAGCCAGGTAAGTGCAGGGCCCGCACGTAGGGTCGTGGAGTGGGGAAACAGGCCTACCGGAGGTTCCAGAAGTCCAGAAACAGGCCTATTTCCAACTCTGGATGCCCTTCCGGGGGGAAGCAGTTTTCTTCATTCATAATTATAACTGATCAGTTAAATGGATTAATGTAGATATTGTATTTGGGAGTGGTTGGCACAACAAGTTCCGAACACCTTGGATTTCTGTCTAGTGGTAGGAAAATTTATCCAGCATGCTTGTATTGTAAAAGTAGCTGCATACACATGCACACACAAAGAGACACCCCATTCAGAATTAGATTGAAACTATCTAATCACCTACTTCCTCACAAAGCTTCTCCTTTTTGCTTTGTGGCACTAAGGCCCAAGCAGTCATCCCATGCTAATCCCATGGGGGAGGGGACATTCTCCTCAGACAATTCCCTCACTTGAGGAGACAGCAGAAAAGAGATCTCCAAAACCCAAGCCCTGACTGTGACTCACAAATGATTCTGCCCAGTTGCACAATAAAGCAGGATATGTTGCACTGGTGGTCTCATTAGTAGGAGTCCCAAGACTCATTGTGTGTCATTTTTTTAAAATATTAAATAGCCTGGATTGCACACTAGCTAACCTGAATTTGTACTCACAAATCCCAGATTGCACTAAAGTAAGAGTTAGGGCAAGTTTAGTAAACTTTCCCTTGGAAATGGGCAGCCTGTAATTTAAAGCAAAACCATGGCTGTGAAGAATTTTGGGAGTTGTGCTTGCTTGGAACTGATTGGAAGCTCACAGAAAGTGATATCTGACATCTGAAATTAATTGGCATAGAAAATTGGATACTGCAAATTTCTTTCCAGAACTAGAAAAATGAGATATTTTAAGAAATATTAAAAGGGCAGAATATTTCCCTTAAAAGGGAGACAGAAATTCTCCACACACACACACATACATCTTTGTCAATGGGCCATTAAGGCTTGAGCCAGTCTACATAACATAACTAACATAACAAAGATCTACCTTCTTCAAGCAGAGCCATAGTAAGAATTGCCCAAAGCCCTCTACCCATCTCATCACATGGCACCTGGAAAGATTACATCATCTAGAAAGGCTCAACGAAGCCTGGGACTCGACAGCCTACATGGCTTCATGGGAGACTGACAACCTATCAGAATGCCAGCTAAAATTCAAAAGCCCAGAGAGGGTATAAAACTCAGACATTCTCAGCATCTCTTCTTCCCCCGCCACCAGGACCTCAAACTATGCAGTCCTGTCCTGGGTACTTGAGAGACTGCTTGCTGCCAATTACCTCCAACAGACGGATTAGATCCCACAGATTAGGCCTCCTCCGAATTCCATCCACTGGCCAATGCCGACTGGCGACCACCCGGAGGAGGGCCTTCTCTGTGGCTGCTCCGGCCCTCTGGAACGAGCTCCCCGTGGAGATTCGGACCCTCACCACCCTCCAGGCTTTCTGCAAAGCCCTTAAAACCTGGCTGTTCCGACAGGCTTGGGGCTGATGAGTTCCTGTCCCCACTCAAATGGTGTGGCTGTTGAGTGTTTTTAAATTGTGGTATTGTTTTGTCCATGTCTTTTTTTTCATTTGTATCCCTCCCCCCCACCCCCCTGACTTGGGTTGTGAGCCGCCCTGAGTCCCTTCTGGGAATAGGGCGACATAGAAATATAATAAATTCAATTCAATTCAATTCAATCATCAATAAATCTTCTTTCCAAGCAACTTCCATGAATCCAGTGTCTTTTCCCCCACTTGGAGCTAAAGGACATTTCTTTCAATAACTCTGAGGAGAGTTGTTAGTCAGCAGTTGCCTGTTCCATCATGTGATTTTTTAACATGCCTAATTTCTATTGTCTGACGACAACTTCTCTTTCTGTTGGTGCCCAGTGTTGCTTTAAGTGCCCTCGTTGCATGCATAACTGACTTCTGTGAATAAAAGATTTATTTACCATCCGGAATTATTTGTTTATGAATTCATCAGGCTAGACAATTGGATAGATACAGTATGTGCTTTAGTCATTTTCTCTCATTTCTAGGAAGCAGGGAAGGGCAAGCCACTTCTAAAAAACCTTGCCAAAAAAACCTGCAGGGACTTGTCCAGGAAGTCTCTGAGAATTGGGCACAACCAAAGGTGGTATTCAGCCAGTTCGCACCAGTTCACGCGAACTGGTAGCGGAAATTTGGCCTGAGTTGCCGGTAGTGACCGCTGGCTAGCTGCTCAATGCTCTCTCAGTGCTCACTCACCCTGCCCACCCAATGCTCGCCCTGCCCGTACCAGCCCTACATATGTTGCCTTTGCTTTGACACATGGCCCAGCTACGCGCATCGCCAGTTCCCTCTGGGCCTTGCCCGTTCTGCTCAACTCACCAAAGGTAAGTAAGCATGCCACCTGCTTGCCCTTCGCCTTGGGTCAGGGGCCGAGGTCCCAGGGACACGCCATTCCCCAAGACCCTGGAGCAACTGCCTGCACCAAGACCCTGGAGCCACTGCCCATGATCTGCCAGTGCCGCCAGCCTAGTCTTTAAGGTACTTCGACGCAGTGAGGGAAGGGGGACCATAAAGGGACAGGCAACAGCAGGAGCTGCCTTCCGATGAGCTCTGTTGCAAAGGGAGGCAGAAAAGTTCGGCTTCTCTCTGCTGCAGCATTCAACATGGTTGCTTCTCTCCTCCTTCTGGGGCTCATACACACAGAGCAAACATGAGAAGAAAGCGAGAAGCAGTCGGGTTGAATGCTAGAAGACTTAGTTGAACTTTTCGTTGAGTTCCGTGGGCGTGATTTGGTTGACGTGGCTTGGTGGGGTAGTGCCACCCCACCTTGCCATGACATTGAGTTGGCCACGCCCACTAGGTCACATGATACCCCCCCATGCCAAGACATGCCACACCCACCAAGCCATACCCACCGAACAAGTAGGAAATTTTTTTTGAAACCCACAATTGAGTTGAACAGAAGGGAGGAAAAAAGGGTTATGGGCCCTCCAGTTTACTAAGCCTATATATTTTTAGTTGTGATCTTATATTCTAATTATTATAAAAATTGTGGATGTTTTACAAATGATGTATCAGTATTTGAAGTATTTTTGTGTTGCACATACTGTAGTTATATAAATACATGTAAAATAAAAACCCATGGTATGAGTCTGTCAATACATTAAATATAGAAGAAGTGTCTTTTTATTCATGCAGGCCTGTTAATTAGGTATAAAAGAAATACAGTATATGGAATTATATTTATCCTAAAGTGTTGTAGGAAGTTAAAACCCATCCCTCTCCCAGAAAAATGAAATATCCTAGGAAATATTGAAAAGGCAGAATATTTCCCTGGATGTAAAAAGGAAGAAACATGTTTTAAAGAGAGAATAGCTCCCTGCAGCTTCCTGCCCCAACCCACTTTGTCAATGGGCCATTAAGATGGCCAAGCCAGTCCCTTTACATAATAAAGAGTTCTCCCCTTCAGCTCTAGGAGGATCTGGTTAAGGCATAATATTGGCCCTTTACCCAACTCACCACATGGCATCTGAAAACTCAACCAAACCTGGATTCAAAACACAGCCTCACGGCCCTTTCTTTCATGTCTGCTGGATGGCATTAGGCTTGGCCTGCTGGCAAGAGTGGTCAGTCAGGCTTGGTAGAGTCTGCTCCAGGTGTGGCTAAGTTTTTTCCCATGTCAGGTTTTATCAGGACGCAATCACCAGCAGCCAATTCGAGAGTTATGGTTTGAGCTAGCAGTTCTTTGTTTCTGAGGTAAAGAAGAGGAGAGGCCAAGTATACAGTTCTTTACAGACATATCTTTAGTCTCATGTTGTGGAATTTCACCCATTCTGTCCAAGTGTGGAAATCCAAACATTATTTCAGAAAGCAGACAATGTAAATTTAATGGAATATGACATTCCCACTGCCTCTATGATTGAAACATTTTTTTTCGCAGTAAAATGAGTAGATTTCCAAAAGGGACAACAACTTGTGTTGCAAACAAACAAGCAAGCAAAATATCATACGGTAGAGCACCATGACTCATAAGCATTTAAAAATGCACTCAGGCGTAAAAGAGAGAGGGAAGAAGAACAGCTTCAAAAAAATAAAACTAGCAATAAAAAAAAGATCTCTGGCGGGCCCGGAACAGGGGTTGCTCCTCTGTCCTTGTCGTATTAGACCTCTCGGCGGCTTTTGATACCATTGATGGTATCCTATTGCAACGACTCGGGGGGTTGGGAATGAGGGGCACCATTTTGCGGTGGTTCTCCTCCTATCTCTTGGATCGATTGCAGTTCGTGTTGACTGGAGGGCAGAGATCGACCCCGAGGTGCCTCACCCAGGGCTCGGTTCTCTCACCCCTCCTGTTCAACATATATATGAAACCGCTGGGCGAGATCATCTGTGGTTTTGGGGTACGGTATCATCAATAAACTGATAATACCCAACTTTTCATCTCTACCTCAAACCACCCCAATTATGCCCTCGACATGATGTTCCGATGCCTGGAGGCTTTGCGGATCTGGGTGGGGACAAACAGACTCAAACTTAATCCCTCCAAGACTGAGTGGCTGTGGTTTCCGTCAGCCCGATTTATAGCAATAGCAATAGCAGTTAGACTTATATACCGCTTCATAGGGCTTTCAGCCCTCTCTAAGCGGTTTACAGAGTCAGCATATTGCCCCCAACAATCCGGGTCCTCATTTCACCCACCTCGGAAGGATGGAAGGCTGAGTCAACCTTGAGCCGGTGAGATTAGAACCACTGAACTGCAGATAACAGTCAGCTGAAGTGGCCTGCAGTACTGCACCCTAACCACTGGGCCACCTCGGCTCTTTTATTTGTGCATCATGTACCATCTTTGATGATGGGGGAGATATTTTAGCCCCCCCAGAGAGGGCCCGCAATCTGGGAGTCCTCCTGGATACACGCCTTAATTTAGAAGAACATCTTACGGCTGTGACCGGGGGGCGGGGGGGGGGCTTCTAACAGGTCCGCCTGGTACGCCAGTTGCACCCCTTCCTGGATCGGGATGCCCTGTGCACAGTAACTAACGCCCTCGTCCTTTCTCACCTGGACTACTGTAATGCTCTCTACATGGGGCTGCCCTTGAAGAGCACCCGGAGGCTCCAGCTGGTCCAGAATGCAGCCGCACGGGTTGTCAAGGAGGTACCTAGGTGCTCCCATGTTACACCCCTTTTAGGCGGACTGCACTGGTTGCCAGTTGTTTTCCAGGTGGAATTCAAGGTGTTAATTATGATCTTTAAAGCACTACATGGCTTAGGCCCAGGGTACTTGCGAGACCGCCTACTGCCACCGGTAGCCTCCCACCGTCCAGTATGATCCCACAGAGTTTGCCTCCTTAGGATACTGTTGGCCAGGCAGTGTCGGCTGGCAACCCCCAGGGGGAGAGCCTTCTCTGTGGGAGCGCCTTCCCTTTGGAATGAGCTTCGCATAATCCCTGCCCTCCGGTCCTTCCGGCACACCCTAAAAAGTTGACTTTTTCAGTAAGGCGACCTGGCCTGTACAGAGTAAATTAAATTATTAATTTTAATTGTTAATTTTAATTTAATCCTAAATTTGATTTAAATTGTCAGTTGAAGTTTATTGGATTTCCTATTTAATCTTTTTTCACCTTTTGTTATATGTGTTTTTATGTTGTACGCTGCCCTGAGTCCTTTGGGAGAAGGGCGGCATATAAGTCCAATAAAACCAAACCAAAACCAAACCAAACCCTTCAGCTCCAGGGGGATGGGATTAAGGCATGATAATATTGGCCCTTTACCCAACTCGCCACATGGCATCTGATAATTCAACCAAACCTAGATTCAAAACGCAGCCTAGAGCAGTGTTTCTCAACCTTGGCGACTTTAAGTCCTGTGGACTTCAACTCCCAGAATCCCCCAGCCAGCTCTCACTGGCTGGGGAATTCTGGGAGTTGAAGTCCACAGGACTTAAAGTCGCCAAGGTTGAGAAACGCTGGCCTAGAGAGTTGCCCCTGCATGGCCCCATGGGAGTCTGACAACCAATCAGAATACAAGCTCAAGATCAAAGGCCAGAGAGGGCATAAAACCAGGGACTCAACATCTCAGCCTTCCTTCTCTTTTTCTCCACCAACATTGAAGCATATGATCACCTTTTCTGTTCAGGACTCAAGCCATGTGGTCCTGTCCACCATTAAACCATCTTTCCAAGCATCCTCCATGTCTCCAATGTCTTTTTCCCCACTTGGAGCCGAACCCAGGAGGACATTTCTTCCAACAGTGTGCACTATATTTTCCTTTGGAGTAGTGAATAGCCTAGTGTTTATAGAAAAACTTCAAAATCTTCTAAATTGCATTCAACAGATTATTTTTGGTTTTAATACTTTTATAGGTATATAGGTAGTCCTCAACAGCGATAAAAAGTAATTTTGCTATCAGTCCTCACATTTACAATCTCTGTAGGTCTGTAAAACAAGGGAAAGCTGAAATAAAATTATAAGCATATTTCACCTATTGATTGCTCTGCTTAAAAGACTGAGTTGCCAGTCCCAATTCTGCTTTATAAAGAGAATTACTTGTACACGTATATAAACAAATTTATTGCATACCACTTTTCCACTTTCTTTTGAGATTGTAACAATATGAATAGATATGATGTGGAGACTGTATATTGTATATTTATAATTGATTATATGCGAATTTCGGAGTGAAAGTCCTCCCATAAGCGGCTCTCTTTAGTATCTAAGCTAAAAGCAGCCAATCAGGGCTTGCGCTCTCATAAGAAAAATTCCAGGTGAAGGTGCCACGTTTTGCCCATATCCAAAATGGATGACGCTATGTGACGCATGCAGAAGTTTCCCTGACTAAATGTTTAGGGCTAGGCTAGGGATTGGGCTGTGAAGGATGAAATTGCCCTGATCCAAAATGGCCGCTACTGCATCCCTCTTCTCGAGACAGAATCTGCGTTTTTTTCACTTATTAAAGATAGCAGTCTCTCTCCCTTGACGTTGCCCAAAGCTCAAATTGTCCCTCTCCCCTCAGCAAAACCTATCACCGCTGAAAGAAACAACCTCCTTCGCTAGAACTTTTAAGAACTCGGCGTTCCTTTATAACTTGCGTCCCTTCGTGGGTGCCCGTCCCTTAATTAAGATGGCCGCTTTGCTGCTTTATACCCGCGCTGTCGTCAAAGATGGCAAAACCATCCACCAATGTACGAGGAGGGGGCTGTTGTGGGACTGGACTGTTACGGTTTTCTGATCTCTGATAGGGCGGGAGAAAGCTTTTCCCCACCCCATTGCTCATTCTTCCCCAGGTAGAAAAGAACACTTCCCGGTGTAGCATGCAAGGCAGTCTGCAGCTGAGCAAGTCAGCGCAGAGGCGAGAACTGGGCTTGGGAAGCGGGAAGAAGAGCTGGGGCTGAGCAAAGCGGGGAATGGCGTGGAAAGAAGTGTGGGAGAGGTCCTGAAGACTGGAGGTTGTCAGGGATGGGGAGACCTTGAGAAGTGCCCGGGAGCTTCTCCTCCTTTCCCTCCTCTCCTCCCCACTGACTCCTTCGTAAAATCATCTGGCTTTTTGGAGAAAGAGTGCCCGGTGAGAGGGGAATAGTCCTTTCTGGGGTGGGGTGGGGGGGTGTATCTCAAAAGGTCCTTCCGCATCCCAGCATAAATGTGTTTTTGTGTGTGTGTAATAATGATCAGCTCTGTTGCCCTCCTCCACTTTTTTAAAAACTAAATAGCTTTGTAAAATGATTCCCCTGTTCTCCCCTTTTATAATGAGACCCTCTTGCAAACATTTGTGAGAGACTATTTGTTTCTAAAACTCGGGATTTGGGTTAAACGGGCAAACGGGGGTGCCTTAATAAAAGTATTTTTCCCCGCTTGCTGCTAGTTGAAGGGTAGGATGGTGTCCCTGCATTCTTTCCAAACTCAACTTTTCTCCCCTTTTTTATGTATTTTTGTTTCATTCCTTGGTGTCTCCTAAATAGATCAATATTTTGTTTAATTTTTACCTGAAGTTCTTTGAAGTTTTGGGGAAGCAGGTTTCTAAAAAAAAATTTTAAAGGGAAGGGAAAGAGTTTGCTAAAACAGTATGTTTTGTGGTCAGCTTGTTTGATGAGATTCTTACAGGTTGGACAGCTTCTTAGTTAAATATTTAAACACCTTATCTAGAGGGGAATTTATCATGCCAAAAACAAGATTTTCTACATATGTTTCTGAAGAAGCACCTGTTTTACTAAAAAAAGCCTCTTTTCATACTTATTAACCCTACTGTTATACCAAACTGGTCTGTGTTCATTCCTCTAGAATTTGGATGACATTTTTCAGAAAAGTTGAGATACTTGCATACCTGTATTTTTCTTCTTGTTTCATTTCCTTGGCACAAAGGTTTCTTGCTCAATAAAAGAGCAATTAACTCCGGAAAATGCTTAAGACAGGTTTCTTGATGAAAGAAAGTTGCACTGGCTGCCCAGCTGACTTAAGGAAAATCTGTGCTACTGGAAAGATTTTAAATTCTGCTTTTCAAATCTAGGGTGGTGGGAGTAGTAGTGAAAAAGGAGATTAAGTAGTGGTGGGTTGGAACCAACTGTTTTGACAGATATAAAGCACAACTGTAAAGGTGGGATTCCATGACAAGATGAACCTGGTACTGAAGCCTTGTCGAGAAGGTTCCGAGGCCATCCTCCATGGGGAGTTTGGAGCCTACCCGCCTAAGGGGATCCGCTATGCCCTCAGCCTCACCCGGACTGAATTGCATATCCAGCGCCTAGTACCCAAGCCGGACACTGATCAACGGACTGTGATACGGCTGATAGATGTGGTGGGTTGCCACACACTGCGCAGCCATACAGTAGCAAACCAGTCAGCATTCTTCTGCATCTACGCCTACCCACTGAAGAAAAAAAAGGTAGCAATGGGCTCAGGACGGGCCCGGCAACGGATTGCAAAGACCTTTCAAGTGGACGGAGCAGAGCGCTACAAGGACAACCAGGCTCTGGCTGAAAAATGGGCAGCTGCCATCAAGTGCCTAGTGCTGGGAATTCCAATTTCCAGTGAAACAGGTAAGGAGTTGCCCTGTATTGGGGAGTATTGCTTCTCACTTGGAGAGATGGCAGATGCTATCTGTTTCTATGCGGTGGCATTCCTTAAACTGTTCTGTTGTTGGACTGTAAGTCTTATGTATGCTTGCGTGTTTATCAGTCTTTTTTTTAAAAAAACAATCAGCTTATTGGGAGAGAATTCATTACAAGTTCTTATCCTGATAGGATGATTTTCTGGAAGATAAAGAATGTTGTGTGTGTGTGCTTTAAATGTAGGAGAGCCCCAGAGTGGTTCAGCAGTGAGATGAGTTGCATATAAATTTAATAAATACAATATTGTTGTGTAGGCCTGCCACATAATTTTATAAGATATCCGAAAAACTGAACATCAGCTTAGAGTGTGCCTGCCAACAGATATGTCAATCTTTAGTTAAAGAAGTAAAAATTAATTAATACAAGCTCTCATGACCCAGAAAATATAAAACTCCTATTTCTGTTGTCTTAGAACATTTTGCTAACTCTTTTCCTTCAGATCCTTTCTAAATTATCTTTGCATCATACTTTCTGCAAACTTATTGATTGTCAGTATTTTTTATAATCCTATTGTAATCTTACTTTCAAATTGCTAGGATTACAAAGTAGATTAATCTCCAATCTACAAATCTTTGATGTTGGATTGCCCTGGAAAGATGCAAACTTGCATTCAAGGGTGTTGTTAGCTTTTGAAATGTTTGGTAATTGAGATGGAAGCAAGTAATGGCTTTTCTAATAAGTACAGCATATTTGAATAAAATTATTGCTGTGTTGACCTTCCTTTATATAATGGAAGGCAACTCCCATCAGAATTCAAAGGTTGTGAATCTGAAACCTCCTCAGATTACATCGTATTAAACCTGTCTTCATCCTGATCAGTTTTGACTGCTGAAATTGTCATGTTTCTCTGCAATTGTGTTTTTCAAAACCACCTTCCATCCCTAATGTTGTCTGCGAGAAGTAAGAGAATATATGCCTCTCTGTTTTTCCTTTTATCATATAATCAGCCTAAAGGCCAGTTTTGCCAACTGAATGAACTTTCTGTTTAAAATGTGAGCATGGGAATTATGTCCTGGGAATTATGGAGTCAAGTGTTGCAATGACTTCACGTCCCACACTCAAATGTGTTTAACTTGCAATTCATGTAAATGAAAAATGGAAGAAGATCCATTTATATTGCTTGCAACTTGCTTACAAGTCGCAGCTCTGAATTCAAGTGTGTTGAATTCAATTCTGTAATTTCCAATCAACATATCAACTCTAAAGAATACAGAATATATTGTGTTCGCTTAAGTAATATCAGACTGATAGTGATTCTTTATTGAGTATTCTTATTTATCAGCACCATATACAACTGCTTATTTAATGTATAGCAGAGGGGAAGGGACAATCAAATAGAAGAGAGATAGTCCTTGATTTGCAACTGGTCAGTCAGCAAACCTTTGAAGTTAGACATGATTTCCCAAAAGAAATTTACAATCCAGTTCCAATGGCTGCTGTCCCCATGACCACATTTTCAGCACCCTGAAACCAGCCCACATTTTTGACCAATTGTGGCATTCCACAATCATGTGACTGCAATTTACTACATTTTTACTAAAAGCCAACATTTACTTCTGGTTTTCAGCAAAAACACCCCATAGCAAACAATGGGTTTGCTTAACGACCATGGCAATTGCTTTATGATCACTACAAAAAAGGGTTGTAAAATTTTGTTGGTCATGTGATGACCTACTTTACAACCACAATGAGTGTAATTGGCAGACTTAATTTAACAGATTAACAGAGTTGGAAAGGACCTTGCAGGTTATCTAGTCCAACCCCCTGTGCAAGCAGGAGACCCTAGTGGTAGTAAGTCAAGGACTACCCCACAAATAGCACATAAAAATGAAAAGTTATGAAAGCATGAGTATTGACTATAGCACAGGTGTCAAACTCGCCGTGTTGCTTTGACATCACATGATGGTTCACGATGTTTTTTCCCCTTGGTGGAGCTGATGTGGGCGTGGCCTGTGCATGACACATCTGCCCCACTTAATAAACACCCCCCCCCCGCCCTCAAAAGCTCTTAGACTGCTAACAACCAGATGACTGCCAAGAAATATCCTTCCATCCCCTTCCCACTATCCTGTCAAAACCTGTTGTTCCATCCCCCCCATTCACCACCCAGTCACAATTGATGCAGCTTTTTGGATGAGAAGCCAAACTACTTCTTTCTCAAGGAAAAAAACAGCTCAGTTGCTTTTTGAAAAAAAGCACCCTTGAGATAGCTATGGCCTGGATGACTGAGAATTCACGATTCACAACATGCTGTTTAGCCTGGCAGTTCCGGATTCAGCGCTAGCTAAAACTAGTGGGTGACTTTTTTTTTTTTAAGGACGAAGAACATACAAATACAGCATTCTGGCCTCCTTTTGCATCTGGTTTGCACATTCCACAAAGAAGTCATGAATCAGCTGACTGCAAGAAGAATTCTCAGGAACCAAGTCAAAATAATTGCTGCTCCATAAGATGCAGTACTTTTTGTACAGAACTATAAGCCCTCCTAGAATACAAGTGCTCGCTTTCAGAGTTTGTGTACAAGGAAAAAGAGCAGGCTTTCTAAAGGATAATGATGATGATGCATTAAACACAGACAGCTATACCAGCAATTAAAGAACTGCAGAGGAAGTGCTGAACATTGCATAGGAGGGCTGGTATTAAAAGGGAATTTGTCTAAAAACACACAGTTTCCCCCATTCATTTTAGTTCGAAAGTGGCCAGGAATTTCTGTGTGATGCATTACCCCTTGCTGATGGGTTGCTGAATGCATTTACTGCTAGAAGATTTATATGAATGCTTTTATGGTGTGGTTAGTGATTTTGTGGAAGAAGGATGGTCTGGCAGGAAAAAAAAAAACCCACATCATGCAGGTTTCTTCCTTACTGCGTGATATAGGATTTGTGCTTCGGGTGTTTCCTTCAAATGATACTAAACATCTTTTCTTTTAATGTTTAACTTAAGAATTTTCATTCGCTCTCCAAATTCTTAAACTTGTTTGCTCTGTTCTCCTCATCCAGAAGATTTTGTGGGACAGGATAAAATCTAAAGGGGTTGTGTTGGACCAAGAATTCATACCTACAGCCTCTTTCAATATATCATTTCCATTGACAGGAAATGTGTCACCTCTGCTTTTGTACCAGTGGTATGTTTTTCAAATGAAGTAAAAAAAAAAAAACACTGAAGAATTTCAGCTGCTCAGTCAAGTTGGAAAAGATCTATGGAGGATAAGAGTGAGGAGAAAAAGCAGTACTTTAAGAGTCAGTTGGTACTTTTCTGTATGTACCTAATCAAAATACAAATGAACCCTGAGGGCAGGTATCCCTCTAAGCTAAAAGCTATACAGTAAAGCATACAAGAGAAGCTGTATCAGTAGATACATTTTATATGTCAAGAATGTAGGCCGAATTACATAGTGACACAACTTTGTTGAAGCTTCCCAGTAGAAAGCTACCTTGGAACACCTGTCTATGCTGAAAGAAAAAAGGCCTATAAATCATTACTAACAAAGTACCAGTCTTATAATTATAGCACTATAATGATGGAAACCCTGTTATGCTAGCAGTACTTAGAATATTGTATATAACATTCTGCCACCGAAGTTCCAGTATACAGGTGAGAAGTCATTTGAGAACCATTTCTATCCTGATGCTCTCCATTGTGTACACATGCACACACACACACACGCACACACACAAACATGCAAACACAGTGAGACTACTAATAGGTCTCCACATGGGTTCCCATAATAATGGTAAAGCCTAAGGGATGATGTAAGTCCTCAACACTGCACAACTGGTATCTAAGCCCTATACTGGAGACTGGCCCCCCAAAAAATTAGAACAGTGAACTCCAAACTTGGCAACTTCTAAGACTTGTGGACTTCAATTCCCAGAATTCCTCAGCCAGCCTTTTAAGTCCATAAGACCTAAAAGTTGGCAAGTTTGGAGACTTCTGGCTTACAACATAACTACCACTTGTTCAGTACCATTATAACTGAGCAGTCACTGAACAAACATTAAATGAGGACTACCTCTATTTATGGAGCATACAGCAGAACTTTGGTGGAAGGGCCCATTGGCACCTCCTTTCTCTAGTCTCCAAAACGCACAACACAAGGATCATTCTTGATCTTTGTATGGCATGCAGAGAAATAGCAGAGGGCAGCAGGAAAGAAGTGGGCATTGCCAGCAGGAAGAGAAGATGGCATTTAAATTCAATTGTATTTAATCATATTGTCTATGGGGATTGGTATAATTAAATAGTCTCTATATAATACATGGGGATAGTTCAGTTACTTGAGAGGGATCGAACTGATTGCACTCAGTTCTATTCATTATTGATGGAATTCTCATAGTCTCCAAGGAGAGTTTCCATTTCTATCACATTAAGAACTACTAGTTGCTGCCAACTTTTGAAAGGTTTGCATCTATTGTGCATTTTCTGTCCTTGGAAGATTTACTGAATCCCTAAGTATAGATCCATAAAACACTTTGCTCTTTTGTATATTGTGCCTTGAGAGGGCTTCTTGGTGGGCTCAGGGACAGTGGTGTTTGGGCTGTAACATTATCCAGGCCCATTGGCCTATCAGCCTAGGCAAGAGAGGGTGATCCCAGTTTACATGGAGGGGGCATTTGTGGAAAAAGAAACCAGAAGTGGAAATGTTGTTCGGTTGTGCACGTGATATAAAATAGAGAGTGACAGAAGCCACAATTTTTTCTGAGTAGAAAATGCACTTCATTAAATAAAATTGCTGGTTTATTGAGGAGGGTGTAAACATGTAAAATTACAGGTAGATGTCGTCTCACAATAAACAATTAAGCCCAAAATTTCTATTGCTACGCAAGTCAATTGTTAAGTGAGTTTTATCCCATTTTATGACCTTCCCATAGTTGTTAAGTGAATCACTGCAGTTGTTAACCTAGCAATACAATTGTTAAGTGAATCTGGCTTCTCTATTGACTTTGCCTGTCACAAAAGGCGATATTTATGCAACGATCATAAATATGAGTCAATTGCCAAGTGGCTGAATTTCATTACGTGCCCATGGAAATGCTGCAAAGGTCGTAATGAATAGTTGTAAGACAAAAATTACCAATATAGGAATTAAGCATTTTGAAGCAGGTCTCCTGACTTTGTGGGAGAGCAACAAAAAGTTGTGTTGCATGAAAATTGCTTAGCTAGTGAGTTTCAGTAGCATTCTTTGTGCATGTGGTGTAGTTTTGCACTTGCTGTGTAGTAGGATTTGTGAGTTCAGGGTGTTCTGTAACAGATAACAGATTGGTTTAGTAAAATACCATGATAAGGAATTAAATTACTCCAGGAAGTTGCTGCTTTATTTGCCTACCTGGTAGCTTAGATGTACTTGGATTTGTGAATCATCCTTACCTTCATTTGATCCAGGCTATTTTTGCTCCTGCCCCTCATACTCACCCGATATATTTCTTATATCTTGTGATAAAGCTGCCCAGAGTCACTTCTTGTGTGATGGGTAGCCGTGTAAATGTGATTAATAAATCAATAAAAATAAAGCTCATTCAGTCGGAACCAGGTTTCTGGGGATTCCTTCATCCTTATACAAAATATCTAATGAAATTTCCTCAGGTAACTAGAAGATGAGATACCAGTGACTGAGAAGTCATTGAACTTTTATGAACTTTCATCTCATGTTCCTGGACTCAGGTCTTTATTGTAGCTCCTCTGCTTTTGAACATATGCACGAGTCAGCTGATGAACATTATCTGGAAGTTTGAGTCTAGTTGTCTTCAGTTCTTTTCTATGGACTTTGTATTTTAGGATATTGCCCTATGTCTTAATTCTAGTAATGTTGTGTGAACCACCTTTTGAGGTTACAATGCCTACAAATATTTCAAATAAATCTTGAATTAATTACTAAATAAAATTTTGAATTAAATAATACAACAGAAGTGTGATGGCACGGTGGTTAGAATGCATTATTGCAGGCTAATTCTGCCGACTGCCAGCAGTTCTATTCTGACTGGCTCAAGGTTGACTCAGCCTTCCACTTTTTTGAAGTTGGTAAAATGCAGACTCAAGATTGTTGGGGGCAATATGCTGACTCTATACATTACTTAGAGAGTGCTATGAAGCAGTTTATACCGTGTTTCCCCGAAACTAAGACCTGGTCTTATATATATTTTTGCCAGCAAAAAAGGCACTAGGTCTTATTTTCAGGGATATCTTCCACTGACTCACCTCACACAGGCAGTACCGACAGCCCTGCCCAGCAGGAGCCCGTATGGCCGCTGCCAGCCCACTTCTTCTGCGGCTGCTTGCCACCACTCGCATGCATCATCTCCATGCCTCCGTTTTGCCTGCAGAGGCTTTCAGGAAAGGCTTCTGCAGCTGAGGATTGAGCTCTTTTATCGGCTGCAGAGGCCTTTACTAAACGCCTCTGACAGTGAAATGGAGGCCAGGGAGACAGGCAGGAGTGGTGGCAAGCAGCCATAGAAAAAGTGGGCCAGCAAGGTGAGGCAGGTGCTGGGATGTGCGATGCCTAGCTACAACTGTCCAAAGGTAAGCAGCTTCACACACCCCCCATCCCTACCCTTTTTTATTATTACCCTTGCACATCACCCCCCCACCCAATGAAACTAGGTGCAATGGAGTGGATGGGGGTCTTAACTAGGGCATATTGGGGGGG
Source organism: Thamnophis elegans (assembly GCF_009769535.1). Lineage (NCBI taxonomy): Eukaryota > Metazoa > Chordata > Lepidosauria > Squamata > Natricidae > Thamnophis > Thamnophis elegans. The sequence continues at coordinate 120,823,193 of NC_045558.1, forward strand.
GGTAGAGCTTATACTGAGTGCATGTGTAAAACATTGAGCTAGGGCTTATTTTCAGGATAGGCCTTATTTTTGGAGAAACATGGTAAGTTTAAAGTACTATTGCTATGGGGTTTGTTGGTGAAAGAAACTACCATGTTTCCCCGAATTTAAGACCCTGGAAATAAGCGCCTGGTCTTCTTTTCGAGGAGGTCTTATTATTTTTGAGATGTAGGAGGCCCCTTAACTTTGGCCCGCAGATCAGCTGATCCGGAGAGGGCTGGAAGGTCTGTCTCTGTTTCTGGCATGCTCTTGCCAGCCCTAACATCCATGGGCCTGCCACTCTCTCTGTGGCCGCCACTAAGAGAAAGGGTGCATGCATTTAAATATTTTAGGGGAGGGATTATTTTGGGGGGGAGGACTTATTTTAGCCTGATTGGGCTTATTATTCGGGGAGGGTTTATTTTCAGGGAAACAGGGTACAAATGTAGTTAGGAGGATTTTATTCCTTGTTAGTGATCCATCAGATCTTCCCATCTCCTTCAAAGCAGCCCCACAGTCTTTTGTCAGGAATGGTCCCAACATAGGGAAAATGTGGATCCCTTTTTGGATGGGACAGTTCCTCCTGCTCCATGAAACTCTTCTATTGGCTTCCTTCAGGAGGGCAGCTAAAGCATATTATTTGCTACTTAGACTATGATTTCTGTTCATGTACAGGTAGTCTTCTAGTTCATTTAGTGACCATTCAAAGTTACAATGGCACTGAAAAAAGTGACTTACGACCATTTTCCACAATTTTTCACCATTATGACCATTGTAGCACCCCCAGGGTCACATGATTTGCATTCGGATGCCTGATGACTGGCTCATATTTATGACGGCTGCAGTGTCCCAGTGTCATGTGACCATTTTTTCCAGTTCTTCTGACAAGCAAAGTCAGTGGGGAAGCCAGATTCACTTATTAACAATGTTACTAATTTAACAACTACAATGATTCACTTAACACATGTGGCAAGAAAAGTCGTAAAATGGAACAAAACTCATTTAACATATTTCTCACTTAGCAACATAAATTCTGGCCACAGTTGTGGTCCTAAGTTGAGGACATGCCTGTATTGCCATTGCTGTCTACTGTAGAAAGACACTTTCTTGAAAAAGGGGGACAAGAGTATAAGTACCCTGTTTCCCCTAATAAGCCCAATGGGCTTTTGAGCGCATGCGCTAAAATAAGCCCTCCCCCAAAAATATTGCCACACAGCAGCAGCTATGAGGTGACCACACCCGCCGCCTCCTGAACCTCAAAAATAATAAGACCTCTCCGAAAATAAGGCCAAGTACTTATTTCGGGGGTCAAAAAGAAAATAAGACCATGTCTTATTTTCAGGGAAACACGGTAATGGTAATAATACAGGTAGTCCTCAACTTACGACCATAATGGTGCCTGGGCATAACAGTTTTAAATCATGACAATTATAAATGTCACTCACACGACTGATCTGATTTCAGAACCTTTTCTTACCTCACTCGTTAACCAAAACTACGGTTCACTATGGGCCAGTTTTTGCCAAATGCCTGGGGTCATGTGACTGCGGAGGGAGTAATCATTGGAACTTAGGAACCAAGCTAAGACGAGGAAAACCTGTAAACAAACACAGGAACATTTTGTTCTTCCTTTGGGAAGTGTTGCACTACACTCCCCAACTGCTATGCAACGGGGCCCATGATTACCTGGGAGATATCAAAAGGCACAGATGCATTGTGGGGAGTGACATAAGCCAAGATTCCACCATAGAATCCTAATCCTGGGAGTGTTACGTTTTCTGCATCCCAGACACAGCTGCTGGCATTGCAGTTTAATGGTGAGAAACTCCACAGGAGCCCTTCAGATTGGAGCCAGACACTCATTTGCAGTGTCACCAGTCTTTCAGTGCAAGGAGCCGCTTTCTGGGTTGTGGCTCTTTCCCACAGCAGCTGTAAAGGACAAATTAAACAAACACCCTCTTGTATTTCATGGGGATCCGTTCACTTTTCAGCTTGGAGGCTTTCTCTGTGCAGGAGTGCCCCTCTTCACCCAACAAAGCAAGCCAAGAAAAGAGAGGACCATCTCCCTTCCTCTCAATACAGGTAGTCCTCGACTTAACGACCACAGATGATCCCCAAATTTCTGTTGCTAAGCAAGACAGTTATTACATGAGTTTTGACCCCTTTTGCAACCTTTCCTCCCTGCAGTTGTTAAGTTAGTAACACGGTTGTTAAGTGAATCTGGCTTTCCCATTGACTTCGCTTGTCAGAAGGTCGCAAAAGGTGGTCACATGACCCCGGGACACTGCAACCATCATGAATACATGCCAGTTGCCAAGTGTCTGAATTTTGATCATGTGACCACAGGGATGCTGCAATAGTCGTAAGTGTGATAAACGGTCATAAGTCACGTTGCTTCTCAGAAGGTAATAAAAGACGATTGCATGATCTCAGGACACTTCAAGTGTCATAAATATGAGTCAGTTGCCAAGTGCCTGAATTTTGATCTTGAGACCATGGGTATTGTGGCAATGGTTGTAAATGTGAACAATGGTCATAAGTCACTTTTTTCAGTGCCAGTTGTAACTTTGAACCCTCATTAAATGAATGGCTGTAAATAAGGACTACCTGTATTACATTTCTGCATTTAGTTTGCTTTAAGTAAGTTTCTCCTGCTTGGCTTTCTAGCATTAGAACCAGGCTGGGAATGATGAGAGTTGAAGTCCAATACAGGTAGTTCTCGACTTACAACAGTTTGTTTAGTGACTGCTCAAACAGCACTGAAAAAAATGACCTATGACCATTGTTCACAACCATTGTATTGTAGCATCCCCTTGGTCACATGATCAAAATTCAGATGCTTGACATTTGATTCATATTTATGACACTTGCAGTGTCCTGGGTCACACAATCACTTTTTGTTACCTTCTGACAAGCAAAGTCAATGGGAATTCAGATTCACTTAACTACTGTGTTACTAACTTAAGAGTTGCAATGATTCACTTAACTGCTCTAATAAAGGAAAATATATATCATTCAGGATTGAAATGACGGGTCCTTGGTGCTCTCTGAGCTTGGGGTTTTGTTTTGCTTTTTGTATATGTTTCAAAAGCCAAACAAGGCAATAGCATCATAGTTTGAGTAATGAAACATCTGCAAGAAAACAACCAAGCTCAGAGAGCATCAAGGACCCCTCTTAATGATTGTAGCACAAAAGGTCGTAAAATGGAGTAAAACTCCCTTAAGAAATCTCTCCTTTAGCAACAGAAATTTTGGGCTCTATTGTGGTCGTAAATCCAGGACTGCCTGTATATATATCTGGAATGTAGGAAATTGGGTATGGTCACCTTAAAGAAACAGCAGAAGGATGCCATGTACAAAGGAGAGGGTGGATTTCACTTGGCACATTTTGGATGAACGTTTTTTTCAACTTAAAGTAGAACATAATGTCTCTAGTGATTGCCTAACTTGGATGAATCAATCCACGGCTCTAGAACCATATGTGACTCTTTGATCCCTCTCCTGCAGCTCCCTAGCAACCCAGTTGCACAACCTGCTCTCCGCCTTGAGACACTGGCCCAACACTTTTTGGGGGGAGAGAGACCCATTTCCCACAGAAAACACTAGGAGCAACAAAACCTGAGTAAGCATGGCTGGGGGGGGGGTCATGTGATTGGGTGGGAGTGATGTTGAGTTGGCCACGCCCACCCAGGTTTTGTGTCCCCCAGTGTTTTCTGTGAGAAACCGGTCGAAATGGCTCTTCAAGTGTTTAAGGTTGCAGATCCCTGGCCTAACTCTAGAAATGGGGAAACTTATTAAACAGAATACTTTATATATTATAATTCTAATATCAATGTTTGGAGGTCAGATTATTATGTATGGCCCCACCCATTTCTTTGCCTTGAGCCTGACCTCTGAAGCACCAACCTAATTTTACTTCTCAGAGGCTTAAGTACCTATTCAGTTCTCACCCTTAGTGTTACATTCTGTGCATCCGAATAAATATTGGGAAGAGTTTCCTCCACAAACCAGCATCATCCTAGAAAACGACCTTTCTCTAAGGCTCATCTGACAAGAGTTTGGGGGAATGATAAGATGTCATGCTTTGTGGCATTCTGAAGATGTCCTTACTTGCTGTCAGTGCATTACAGAGCATGGGGCTTTTATTTAAGTTGAATTGTGCCAGATTGTTGCACTTAGACAGCATGATAAAACAGTCCAAATTTGGGATAAGTTTCCATCCAGAACAGTGGATGGAACCTTTGCAAACTTTAAGATGTGCGGAATTTTATTTTAACTCACAGATTTCCTCATGGCTGGCTAGGTAATTCTGACAGTTGAAATCCACAAGTCCAGGTTGTGCTTATTAAATCACCATTATAGAAATAGGATGGCCATCTGTCATGTTTTCTTTGACAGTCCAGTCCTGCACCAGCCAGAGGATTAAACTGTAGGATTTTAGGAAAGTATTAAAGGAAAAATTATTCAAGAGGACTTTTGACATCTGAATACATCCATCTAGTTATTTATTTCTTGCTGTTGTTATAACTTACATTTTTCATGTTCTTTTATGATGTTATTTTTGGACTTATTTTTTATTTGATTTGTTATACTTTGGAGATTTTATTACAGATCATACTCATTACATCTCAGCTGAGGGCAGTGGCTAAAGTTGAATAAATAATTATTTCTACGATCTTCAAAGCCTGATTATATAAAATTTTGGCAAATACCAATATGTAATTGCCTAATGTGTTGTGCATATTTGTGCTTCTGAAGATTTATATCTCTATAAAATTTAATTATATAGTTAATGATTAGTAACCGGAGCCAATATTTGACCTTTTGCTAGCATAACATGGCCTAGATCAGCAAGTTCTCAATACAAATGCCAAATCTCTAAATCATGTAAAAGCTAATAAATTGTCCTTGCATTTAGAAGAGCTCTCTATGGTGCATAGTTTCCATCAGTATTGCCCTCAAATTTTAAGATATGTGAAGTCCAGATCTAATTCTTAAATAAACTTTTAATATTTTTTTTTACCAAACAACCATCCTATCGAAGAACAAATTCCAAAGTCAACTCTGATAAAGGCAGCAATAAATTGCTGTTACATTTTTCTTTTATTTTTCTAATATAACTACCCATGTTATAAGTAATAAGTGGGCAGGGTATAACAAAACTAAAATAACAAGTATCTAAAATCAGTATGGTTAACAATTACAAGAAAATTTAAAAGCTATAAAAAACAGCTACCTCACTAATTCACCTGTCCTTTGGGGTCCTCAAAGATCTGGCATAATCTTGAAAGACCTTCAGAAGCTATGCGATCATCCTGATCTTGTGAGGTAGAATATTCCACAATGCAGATGCCATAGCTAAATGTAGCTTCCTAGAAAACAGCCAGAGCCTGTTAGCAAGAAAACTTTATGATTATAAACTATTTAGACAAGTTTGGGTACCAGATGAAAAGACCTTCAAGTCAGGAAACACTCCTCTAATTACTGAGGAAAAAATAATGAATTTTCACAAGGAAATACACCCACTCCTCATTGAGCAACTGATTTATGTTCCAGTGATCAGTCTTTAGGTGAAATGTTCACAGGGTGAAACACATAATTGAACAAGAGAAAGATACTATGAAGATAAAGGGTTGTATCAGGTGCAAGAAATTAGGAAACAAAGTTATTCAAATGAGTACAAGTTAATTCCACGCTATCTCTTAACAAGAATCTGCACTACTAATCTTCAAGGCAAGTAGATAATAAATCCAATAAACCAAACCAAACCAAACCAGATAAGAGTCAACCCTGGACTTAGATCTCTTGGGTCCACAAAAGGATTCCAAACTGATGATGTGCTTGACCCCTCCTTCAGGCACACCCTGGTCATCTCCTACAGGTTGCTGCTGTCTCATTCAGATTTCTCGTACTGCTTTTCCAGTGTGTTACTCTCACATAACTGCATGGCCATAAAGGAATGAATTGGTCAGAAAATGAATTTGCAAATGGTCCTTAACTGAAGTAGTCACTAAATGAGGAGCGGATGTACAAGTGATGGTATGATTAGACCAAAGCTGTAAGGAAATCTATTCAGAGTGCTGATATCTAAAGAGGAATTTCTTGCTTTATGAGAACTCATGCAAGGGAAAGATGGAGTATGATAAACATGAAACAATTGACTTGTCAAAATAGAAATGGATATTTTAGAAATAAGATTGCAGATAGAGGAGAATCACTTTAAATAAAATGATTATGTGATTCATAATGGAAGGTGTGTCATCTGCAATATGAAAGAATAAAATAGCAGTGAAATTCAAAAAGGTAGCGTTACTAAATAAGCACAGCCCTTGGTTTTAACCTAATAAACAACAGGACTGTGTTTATTAGAATTAGTGGATATCTACTTAACATCTATATTACGGAAGTATTATGGCATACTGATGAATTATATGGCAAATTGCAAGTAGAACTAAATAAAGCATCAGGAAAGCATATAGTACCTCCAGTGGTAATTGGACTAAAATAAAAGAAAATGGAAATGTTGAACAGGAAGTAAATTAAGTAAATGCAATATTGTCAATACTTGCTTCAAAAAATATAAATATTTGACAATACACACAATGGAATCAATTGGGGATCACATTTGAAAAAGTGCAAGTCAGTCAGTATATTTTCAGGTGCAGATTGAAATAGACATAAATTATTATTACCAAAACTGATTAAACAAGATTTGACTTGGAAGATGTCTAATCAGAATCTAAGATCAATCAAAAGCAGATTCACTAGGGTTAAATTATGAGATGAACACTGCTGGAAGAGATTAGATATACTTTAAAAGTTAAAGGGAGAGAATCTCAAAAATTTCCAAGGAAAAATTCAAATGAGTTTTAGAACGACATGTCACGAAAGCTGAAGGGCAGAAGCCTTGTGAGTAAACCAGAACAGGATAATGATGATTCAGTGTAGATTTCCAACAGAAAATAACAAAGGAGAAGGAAATAAATCTCTATCATTTCTTTCCAAGAATGTCAACAGAAGATTAAAAATACTACAGCTAAGAAAGAATCTCAAGAATACTCTAATTATCTCTATAGAAGCAAATTAAAGATGAAAATACAGGTAGGCCTTAGCTTATGACCAGTTGCTTAGCAACTGTTTGAAGTTCCGTTGAACCTATCAGGGAGGAGGTACTTATGACCCAGGTTCAAAGTTCCAAAGGTCATCTGCTGGTCATGTGACCATACTTCAGACACTTGGCAACCAGGCTGCATATACAGTCAATCATAGAGCCCCATTAGTCACGTGACCATGTTTTACAACCATTTTGCCAAAAAATGGTATTTATTTCCAGTTCTTGGCAAAACCACACCTAGAGCAAATAATTGGTTTGCTTTATGACCGCCACAAAAAAGGTAATTAAAATCAGGTTGGTCACATGACCATCTTATGCTCTTCATAATTTATGGCCATGATGGGCAGGCTCTATTATAGTTGTAACTTGACTACCTGTAAAATGCTTCACAAAAGAAATCACAGGAGGACAGAACCATAGACAGAGAGATATTATATTCAACAATATAAGTGACAACCCTTAGAAAATAAGGTACAATAGACAATTGCTCTGTCAAACTATTGTCATGTATGAATTAAGCAAATTATCAAATTATTATCAAATAAGAAATCACTAAGATCAGATGAATTACTATTGAATGTGTAAAGTTGCAAGAAAAATATCTGGGTCCTTGGTGATCTCTGAGCTTGGCTGTTTAATCGCAGACATTTCATTACCCAAACTAGACAACATCATCAGTGCAAAAGAATTACAATTTTAACCTCCCTATATCAACCAATGTGAATTAAATCCGTGCAATCAAGAAATTGGATAATATATAGTCTTACATATCTATACCAAAGAAATGAGATGCAAAAAAGTATGCATGTTATTGAACTAATTCCTCATGGAAGTCAAATTTCAGTGAAGAACTTACAAAGAAGAATACACAATGTACTGAGAAAGAAGTGCTAAATAGCCAGACAGGATTCAGAAAAATAGAGAATGTCATAGCAGAGAGCTAACACAGGATAAATAAATAAAGAGCAAGAAAAACATCTTTGTTTTCTTCACAAGAGCAAGGCTATTTATTTATATAAGGATGTGTAAGGCTGTCCTACTCAGGGCAACGTACAGGATAAATATAGAATCTTTTAATTATCAAGTTTCTATATCACCCATCTCGCTTTAGAATAGAATAGAATTCTTTATTGGTCAAGTGTGATTAGACACACAAGGAATTTGTCTTTGGTGCATATTCTCTCAGTGTATATAAAAAGACAAGATACATTCATCAAGAATCACACTTAAGGTAATCATAGGTACAAATAAGCATTCAGGAAACAATGTCAATATAAATTGTAAGAATACAAGCAACAAAGTTACAGTCATGCAGTCATAAATGGGAGGAGATTGAATTGAATTGAATTGATTTTATTTGTAGGCCGCCCTTTTCCCTGAGGGGACTCAGGGCGGCTCACAGAAACCAGGGAGAGGGGAATACAAAACAATACAATACTAAAACAACAACACATAATAAAATAATACACAACATGCATACAACATTCGGGCGGGGCAATGGTCCTTATCCCCAGGCCTGACGGGCGAGCCAGTTCTTCAAGGCTATGCGGAAGGCCTGGACGGTGGAGAGGGTGCGGATCTCTACGGGGAGCTCGTTCCAAAGGGTCGGGGCCGCTACTGAGAAGGCCCTCCTCCTTGTGGTTGCCAGCCGGCATTGGCTGGCCGATGGGATGCGGAGGAGGCCTAACCTATGAGATCTTATAGGCCGTAGGGAGGTAATTGGCAGAAGGCGGTCTCTCAAGTATCCAGATCCACTGCCATGTAGGGCTTTATGGGTGGTCAATAGCACCTTGAAGCGCATCCGGAGATCGACAGGTAGCCAACGCAGCTCGCGGAGGATAGGTGTAATGCGGGTGAATCGAGGTGCACCCGCGATCACTCGCGCGGCTGCGTTTTGTACTAGCTGAAGTCGCCGGATGCTCTTCAAGGGCAGCCCCATGTAGAGCACATTGCAGTATTCCAGCCTAGAAATCACGAGGGCCCGAGTGACAGTTGTGAGCGCCTCCCGGTTCAGGTAGGGTCGCAACTGGCGCACCAGGCGTACCTGGGCGAATGCCCCCCTGGTCACAGCCGCTATATGATGGTCGAATGACAGCTGTGGATCCAGGAGGACTCCCAGGTTGCGAACCCTCTCTGAGGGGTGTAGAATTTGACCCCCCAGCCTGAGTGTTGGATTAATGGCCGAATTTTTGGGAGGAAAACACAACAGCCACTCGGTCTTTTCTGGGTTGAGCACAAGCTTGTTAATCCTCATCCAGTCCATGACGGCTTCGAGCCCCCGGTCCTGAGATGGATGATAGGAATGATGAGAAGACTAATAGTAATGCAGCCTTAGTGAATGGTTTGACAGTGGTGAGGGAATTATTTGTTTAGCAGAATGATGGTGTTTGGGGGGAAATGTTCTTGTGTCTATTTGTCTTGGTGTGCAGTGCTCTATAGCGTCGTTTTGAGGGTAGGAGTTGAAACAATTTATGTCCAGGATGCAAGAGGTCCATAAATATTTTCACGGCCCTCTTAAGTGACTTAAATGACCCCTTAAGTGACTGGGTAGTTTACAAATAAAATAGTATAAAATACGACTAAAAGCACAGTTAAAAACAACATTAAAAATGTTAACATTTACAAGTTAAAAGTAATACATCAATGTTAATGATAATTTAAAAATTAACCACAACTGATGTATAAATACAAATGCTACGGTATAAAAGAACATGTGCTAACAAACTAAATTTGGAGAAATAGATGATTTAGGGAAGGGAATGAAATGAGGACACACCTCAATACCATGTTTATTGAGTTGTACACTGAATGCATTATTAAAAAGGGAGGATTGGAATAGATGACAGCTGAAATCAAAATAATATTAATGTTTTGCCTCGGGCAGGACATGACCTTAAACAGTTTCCTGGTTTTGAGCATAATGACTTAAGCACTACCTTAACTGGCTCTTAGCAAATCCATACTTGCCATCAAAGAACTGAAGATGGTGGTTTTGTTTTCTTGGATTTAAGAATATGTGTCAATCAGGAGTGGGTTGCTGGCGGTTTTACTACCGGTGTGCAAATATGTGCTGCTCAAAGTAAATTGTTCTTAACGCATGTGGCCCAGTGGTGGTGAGGGAACCGGTTCAGGGGCATGGCAGGTCTGGGTCGCTGCCGATTCTGTGACCCAGGCCTGAATTCCACTACCGGTTCAGCCGAACTGGGCCAAACCGGAAGCGACCCACCTCTGGTATCAATGGATAGTGTAGTGGAGAAATAAGGAGATTTGTCTTCCTCCCTAAAATCAATTAATATAAGATCATGATAATAAAAGTCAGAATAGTTAAACCAATAGTCACAATGGAGCGGGAGACAATAAGAATCTAGAAACCAGATTCTAGAGCAGAGCAATTTTAAGACCTGTGAACTTCAATTCTCAGAATTCTGGAAATTGAAGTCCACAATTCTTAAATGCCTTCACCTTAATTGGATTGAGGCTGATGTTTTTTTAATAGCCATGCATACAGATACATCAGTACATTTGTAGAACTATAGATCCATGTGTGTAAATACGATACAATTCGGTGCATGCAGCCAGCCTTACAGCACCCTCAGAGATCAAACTCACTGCATGAAAGGTCATTATTTATACCAAAGTACTGAAAAATACCATTCAGGCAGCTTTCAAATGCTGTGAGGATTCAGTGTTGTAATGCTGAGCGCCTGTGACCTAAAATTAGCAGATTAGCTGCAGATCCTGAGAAGATGAGTTATTTGGAACTGCAGGCTTCAATTTTAACCACTAATCTGTCTTTCCAACTTGCCTGCGGTTTGGAAAAGCTGCTTTTATCTCGTGGGTGGAATTTGAGCAGGAAGCTTGCACAATATGGAAGGATTATAACTACCATGCTGGCATTTTTAGATTTCTTCATGAGACAGCAGATTTTTCATGCCTTCACCAGACGGCAGATTCTGCTTCCTAAAATGTGAATTTAGCTAGTTTACCTGAGCAAATGCTGAAGTGATGGGATGCTTTCCCTTGTATTGTAGGAAGATATCCTATAGTTCAGGGATGTCAAACTTGCATTGCCATGGCGGAGTCACATGATATATCAGGACTTCCGCCCCTTGGATAAACTGGGTTGGGGCGGAGCCAGCACGTGAGGCATCCGGCCATGAGCTGCAAGTTTGACAACTCTGCCATAGTGAATGTAATGCTGTACAGATAATCCTCAGTTTACAACCATACATTTAGTGACCGTTCAAAGTTACAATGGCTTATGATTGGTTTTTACACTTAAGAACGTTGCAGCATCCTGATGGTCACATGGTCAGATTTTGGTTGCTTGGCAACTAGCACATACGTGGGTCAGTTGCAGTGTCCCTGAGTCATGTGATCACCTTTTGCAACCTTCCGACAAGCAAAGTCAATGGAGAAACCAGATTCACTTAATAACCGTGTTACTAATTTAACAACTGCCACAATTCACTTAAGTGTGGCAAGAAAAGTGGTATAATGGGGCCAGATTCACATCCCAACTGTCTTAGCAATGGAAATTTTGGATTCAGTTGTGGTCCCAATTTGAGGGCTCCCTGTATGCAGTTTTTCATCAATTCAAATTCAGCCTCATAATTGACTAAATTTCTTTCCCTTTTAGACATGCACCTAGGATTGCTTTCTTATAAATCTAAACGTTGACTGTGACCAAGTTTTAGAAACTTGGCTGTTCTACTCTGATAACAATCAGTTTTCCTGCCCTTTGCACCCTTGTATGTGGATCCATTTAATTTATCATTGGTATGTGCACAGATTAGAATATCAGGAGCTTTTGCTGATAGTCCTTTATTGCAGCACTGAATCTTGTATTTTATACTTTAGTTTTGCACTAGGTTGAAGATAAGTCCATAGTTACTTACCCTGCTGAAGACAGCAGAATTAGCTCACTTCCTTCTATCCAGTACATAGCATATAAGCGCTGCTTGATCAGGTCCTCATTATTGTCAGGGATGCTACCCATCCTCTGTATGGCCAGTTTTCCTTGTTGCTTTCTGTGAGGGAGCTTTGTGGTATCCAAAGCGGAATATCTGGATTCAGCTTCTATGGAGTTTCTCAGTCATCCAGGTCATGGTTGTGCCAAAGGTGCTTTTTCAGGAGCCAACTGAACTTTCTTTTTTTTCTTTGAAGACCTTTCACTTCTTATCCAAGAAGCTTCTTCAACTCTGAAGAAGCTTCTTGGATGGGAAACGAAAGGTCTTAAAAGAAAAATCAGAATGTCCAGTTGCCTCTTAAAAAGCACCTTTGGGACATCTGGATTCAGTCACAGCTTTGCCCATATAGTATCGACCCTGTATTCAAAATGGACAAGGAGTAAGATAAATGCCATATTTTTGGACTATAAGACACACTTTCCCACCCCTAAAAGAGGGTGAAAATTTGGGTGTGTCTTATACACCAAATATAGCCTGCCCACCCGCTGCCCCCCATCCTTTTGCCTCCACACATTTCCAGGCTGCAGGGATTGCCACAGACCATCGCCCCCCCCCTCTGTGGCTTGTGTTTTTGGTCTCTGCGCCTCATGTTTTCAGCCTCAGAACGCCCCGTTTGAGACCTGTTCAAGGCTGCAGGGATCACCAGAGCACTTCGCCACCTCTGTGCATTGCATTTTTGGCCTCTGCATTGCATTTTTTTGGCCTCTGCAAACCCCATTTTTTGCCTCGGTGCGTCACATTTTTGGGCCGCAGTTGGTGGCGATGTGCGTTGGTGATTCCCGCAGCCTTGAATGGGTCTCAAACAGAACATTCCAAAGTTGAAAACGCTAGGCGCAGAAGCCAAAATGGCAACCTGGAACAGCTGCTGCCTTGTTTGAACGATTCCGTGCTTCACCTCCTGTACTCACTGCAGCGCCCTGCAATGATCAGCTGTGCTTTTGAAGCTGCAAACACTCTGTGTTTGTGTGTGTGTGTGTGTGTGTGTGTGTGTTATGTACATGTATGGATATATACTTTTTTTGAGAGTGCGCAACAGAATTTCATTTTTAATGTATGCCACAATAAAAAATGACAATAAAGCCTGTCTGTCTGTCTGTCTGTCTGTCTGTCTGTCTGTCTATCTATCTATCTATCTATCTATCTATCTATCTATCTAACTATCTATCTAATTTTCTCAGTGCTCCTTGGAAATCAGAATGCTTAATCTTTTTGTTGTCTTTTTGTCCCTTCAGAGATTAGCAGTAATCTACTGCCACGTTCCCGCCGCCTCCTCCTCTTGCTCAACCCCTTTGGAGGCAAAGGAAATGCACTGCAGTGGTGTCAGAATCACATCCTTCCCATGATCACTGAGGCAGATGTCAGCTTCAACTTGATCCAAACAGGTAAAGCTTCAACTGAGTGGGGGGGGGGGGTGTCACCGTAAGAAAACTAGATGACTTTCTCTCTTGATGGCCTTCTCCATACTGGTGCCCTCCAGATGCCTTAGGGTTGCAACTCCCAGAATCCCATTGGCCCTGCAAGTTGGAATTCTGGGAGTCACAGTTCATATGCATCAGAAGGCCAGCAGTATGGAAAAAGTTGTCCTAGAAAACAAATCATAACCTATTAAATTCCTTTTAAGGAGTTAATGTTTTGGAGCCATTGTGAGTAGAACAAGAATGCAAAACTGATTTGACAGACAGACAGATCAATGACTGTGATTTTCCAGGATGCCAGTGGTGGTGGTGAGAATGATGATGATATTCTTTGCCCTTTTTTACTAGAGTAATCCTAATGTGAACTAGTTTCTTATAGTGGTTAGGCAACAGACTAAAAAAAAATCAGGAGACCGTGAGTTCTAATCCCGCTTTGGGCATAAATCCCACATGAAGAGGAAAACCAAACATTATTGAAATGAAATTTATTACAGATAGCGCTCGACTTATGACTACTCTTGAGTCCATAATTTTTACTAAATGAAACATTTGTTAACTGAATTTTGCCCAATTTTACAACCTTTTTTGCCACAGTTGTTAAGTAAATCAGTCCAGTCGTTAAGTTAGAAGACAATTATTAAGCGATTCCAGCTTCCCAATTGACTTTGCTTGTCAGAAAGTCGCAAAGGGTGATCACATGACCCAGGGACACTGCAACTGTCATAAATATATGCCAGTGGTGAAGCACCTGATTTTTGATCATGTGACCACAGGGATGCTGCAACAGTTGTCAGTGTGAAAAACAGTTATAAGTCATTTTTTTCACTGCCCTTGTAAGTTGGAACAGACACTAAATGAACTGTTGAAGACTACCTGTATTCTGTGTTGGGGGTTAAGGTATAGTACTTTATTGCTAAATTGAACCAAGATGCTTCAAAATTCATCAAAACAGAAGGATAGATGTATGTTTACTATTCATGTTTTCACCAAGTTAATCTTGGAAATATAGTGGAGTTAATCTCCAAACAAGAGTTAGATCTTGTTGTGTGTAAGAAGTGGCTGCAAACAACAGTTCTCCAAAGAAATAAAGCCACAGGTTTTGATGCCCCATTTTTGAAAATATGAAATCCAGCTGCTAAACTCAATACTATTTTCATCCATTGTCGGATATACTGATTTATGGGGAGTGAAAACATGAAGTCTTCTTGGCAGCCCACATATTTAAAAAAAAGGTATAGAAAATACTAACAGCCAGAGGATCTATGAGATTCACTGAAATTCTGCTAAAATAAAACATACTTTTCCCCCACGAGATGATCTGTTTGGTGGATCACGGTTTCTTGTAGAAAACAATGAAACTATCATCATAGACAATTCTGGGTAGCCTAACTCATAAACATCTATTAATTAGGTTAATGAAAAGAAATCTCAAAATTCAGGATTAGATATTAGAATTTGCTATATCTGTCTTTGCTTCAGGGCTCTCCAAAGGGCAGGATTGACTACATTGGCAGAACGATCTAGAATGTACTAGATTTTACCAAGTAAAATGAAAATCTTGCAACATTTAAGAACGGGGGTGTCCATAAGGACACTTATACGAGAGTGGGGCTGCTGGTGGCAGGGGAGGGAGGAGAAATATTTCTGCAGCCAAGCCTTTCCTAGGAAACCTTTAAAGAAACACAATTTCCCCTCCGCTTCTGTCCTCCACTCCAGCACCACTGAGAATAATTATGCTTCCTGCTGCCGACATTGCATGTAAAGTCATAAACACAAAGCACCTCGCCCAAAGGTTTGCATAATCACTAAAATATGATTAGAATGAATTGTTCACCTAAATGTGGAAATTACAGCCATTTACTTTATAGCCCCAGATTTTCATCCACAGCAGCGTGTCACACACCACTCTATGCAATAACTTCAACCATTCAGTAATTAATGCAACAGCATCTTGGTTCCATATACTTATAAATAGCTACTTCCTTGTCACAGAAGACAATTCACAGTTGTCTCCAGGAGACCTGACATTGAAGCGGACTGTCAAGTCAGAAAACAGAGTTGGAGCTCAGCTACTTAATTTTATGCCTGTCCTTGTCTTCCCCAGAGAGACCGAATCATGCCCGGGAGCTGGTGCAGAGCATCTCTTTAGATGAATGGGATGGTATTGTGGTCATTTCAGGAGACGGACTCCTTCACGAGGTATCGTTCAAACCACCACAACAAGAAGATAATTCATAGTTCTCCTGCCTGCTCAGGCCCACTTCTTTTGTTGCTTCCTGTAACTGGGGGGGAGGGGAATCCTCTGGTCTATTTGGGTGGGATTTGGATATTTCTTTCCATCTTCTGTCTTCACCTCCAACTAACATATTTTAATGGGCAAGATAAAAAATAAAGATAGCTGTGACAATGTATAAAACGGGAGTGGGGGGAAAAGAGGCTAATTGAGAAAATTGGAATTTCCTGGATTTTGTTTTGCACTTTTCTATCTACTGGTATGTCTTTTTGGCGTTCGTGTTTAAACTATTTAGCGCATGAGCAGACAAATTAGCCAGAGATCATATATAAATAGTGACTTATTCCTGAGCCAGATTTTTGCTACATTAGCTCACCCTTTCCTCAGTTGGTACCCTCCCTATATGTTGGATTTTCATTTCCATGTACAGGAAGTCCTCGATGTATAACCACAGTTGGGACCAGAAATTCCATCTCTAAGCAATGTGGTCATTAAGTGAGCAGTGCCCAATTTTACAACCTTTTTTGCTCCTGTCATTAAGTGAATCATGCAGCCAAGTAAATCCATCTTCCCCCATTGACTTTGTTAGTCAGAAGCTCTGCTGGGGAAATCCTCAGTGGCATCATGTGACCCTGGAACTCTGCAGCTATTGTAAATACATGCCAGTTGCTAAACTCATGAACTTTTATCATGTGTCAGTGAGGATGTTGCAACAGTCATAAGTGTGAGGACAGGCTTTATTTTTTTCAGCACCACCATAACTTTGAATGATTGAATAGGCAGAATATTCAGAATAGAATAACTGAATAGACTGAAGTTGACGGCTACATGTAATGAATGGAAGGCATCAGATGAGGGAAAGATGCACTGGATTTTTGCATATCCACAGCAGAATAACATTGCTTTTTGGAATCTTGTTGGTTGAGCAAAGGGTGTTTGTTTGTTTGTTTGTTTGTTTGTTTGTTTGTTTGTTTGTTTGTTTTACCAATTTTTTTTTGTAAAATTTAGGATTCTTTGGAAGAACATTTAAAGAGTGTGTGAGATTAAACAAGTGTGTGAGATTTCCGATTGCTTGAATGGGCTGCTCTGGCTTTTGGATGAAGAGCTGCACGTTAGAAGTGCAGATAATCCTTGAATTAATGGAAACATACTCATTATGGTTGTAAGTTATGACGATCACACAATTTTATGAACTTTTTCATGAAGTCTGAATGGGTTTGTTATGGGCTGGTTTTGCAGAAAACCAGAAGTAAATACCTGTTTTCACAAAAGGTTTGTAAAATGTAATGTGAACCAGAGGGCACTGCAAATGACTGTGAGTTTGGCCCAGATTTGCTAAGTGCCCAAAGTGTGGTTGTGTGGAGGAGGAACAACCATTATAACTTTGAATCTGGATCATAAGTAACCCTAGATAGGTCATAGTTTCGAACAGTCACTAAGTGACCAGTCATAAGTCGAGGACTACCTGTATTCACCCTTCTCTGCTTTCCTTTCAGGTTATTAACGGTTTGATGGAACGTCCTGACTGGGAGGAAGCAGTTAAAATGCCTCTTGGGATTCTTCCCTGCGGATCTGGGAATGCTGTGGCAGCTGCTATTAATTGTAGTGCTGGGTAAGTGAGGAAGTCTCGCTAAAAAATAGGCAGTGGGATACCCAAGGTTATAAAAATATCTCTATATATAAAATAAAGGGAAACCATAAGCAACACAAGTAATAAATCTTACTTTAAGATCAGAGGTTTATTGTTTCATGAGCAATTTTTAACATGAATAGCAAACATAGCATTACTTAGATTAGCAATTTATTGCAATAAGTTCCACTGTCATAGCTGAATCCAGCAAGGATTAGCTACAGCCAGTGGCCCTGAACTCTTCCCAAGACATTCTTTTTATACTTTACTGCACGCATTTCACAACTTACTTCCTTGTTCTGTCTTACTGACCATCACTCTCTGCAAATATCTGTGTACATTTGAAGTTCTCAGACACTTGTTACTTTCAGTTCCTCATTTCCGATCATCTTATTCTTCCTGCTCTAAATATATCCATATCAAGTACAAACTTTGCAGAAAATGCAGACACAAGTCAGCACATTAGAAATATTAGTCTGGTACATTTTGCAATTATGTTAGTTTAAAACTTTGGTTCAGTGAGGCCTGCAAGCTCACTCCTAGGCCTATTACCTGCAACTTTCCAATGGATATTTTCTCCACTCACACCCAAGACTCTGTCTTAGGCCTAGTAGTCTTCAGTATCTTCATCAATCATTTGGATGAGTGGGGTAGATGCAGACAACACCAAGCTGGCAGGAATAGCCAACACTCCAGAAGATAGGCTTAAGATACAGAAGAATCTTGACACACTTGAACATTGGATGCTATCTAACAAAATGAAATTCAGTGGTGAGAAAAGTAAGGTTCTACATTTAGGCAAGAAAAACCAAATGCACAAGTATAGTGGCAACATTGAATTTTGTGTTCTATAAGGTTCAGTCCTTGGATAGATGAAACTAAACCATGCAAAAGTATCGGGGAACATGCACAGAGTGTCTTCACCCTTCCTACACAAATAATAACTTTCAGCTTCTGTGTGCCTGCAATTCACAAGCAAAGCTTGCAGGATATTGCTTTGAAATTAGTCCTGTAATTAATTAGATAAAAGTGGCCTGTTTGAGAAGATACATTTGCATTTACTGTGGCAGAGAGGAGCACTTACGTATGTCAATTGACCTGCTTTGTGGTATGGGGTAATGAACATAGTAACCATTTACTAAGTTTCTGTCTTGCAAAGCTCGACCCATGTTTCACACTCCTAATAACCGTAAGGATCTTGACAGTGAGTAATACCTGGCTGATTATGTCTAGGATCATTAGCTAAGCAGGGTCAGGCCTGGCTCCTATTTGGATGGGAGATTGCTAAGAAATAGCAGGGCTGAAGGTTAGAATGTTCAAAGAGGATCCAGGATGAAGACAATAACATCCCACTTCTGAAATGTAACCAAGAAAAAGTGTTACCAGAAGTTGAGCTTTCATTCCGTACTTAGGATTTAGATAAGAATAAGTAATTTTTCCTTTTTTAAAACTTTGAAAAAGAGGACAAAAGTTAGATGGGTTAAGTCTCTTTATAAGAATTTAACATTTTCACTTTTCCCTTGTTATTTATTCAATTCTTCTCTCAAGCCAAAAAGGATGAAAACGTTGGTCCTAACCTCCATGTGTTTATTTATTTATTACATTTTTACATAATTCATCTTAATTAAGTTACTCCAGGTAGTTTACAGTAAAAATTATTCCAGTAGTTTTGAATGGAAAAAGCTCATACAGCCTTAAGTGCCCCCTGCCAAAGGAAGACCTTGTGCTTAAGAACTTATTCCTTTTCAGCACATACACATGGCAATTGTTTCTGAGATCTAGAATTTTGAAAATCTCTTGTTTACTAATAAATAATAATAGCAACCTCCCAGTGCATACGAGACAGGAATGAACAGTTCAAGGCAGATTTCTCTCCCCATAGGGATATATATGTATCAGCAATTGATACAGGCAGTCTTCGACTTACGACCACAACTGAGCCTCATAATTTTGTTGTTAAGTGAGACATTTGCTAAGTGAGTTTTGCCCCATTTTATGACCTTTACAACAGTTGTTAAATGAATCTCTGCAGTTGATAAGTTATTGACGTGGTTCTTAAGTGAATCTGGCTTCCCCATTGACTTCTCTTATCAGAAGGTCATGACATCGCAACAGTCATAAGTATGAACCAGTTGCCAAGCATCTAAAATTTTATCACATGATCATGGGGATGCTACAAAGGTCGTAAGTGTGAAAAACAGTCATAAGTCACTTTTTTCATTGCCATTGTAACTTTGAACGGTCACTAAATGAACTGTTGTAAGTCGAGACTACCTGTATATCATCTGAATCAAATATGGTGACAAATGCTTAATTATGTCGGTCAGTGACCATTGCCATGTCTGCAGGCAGCCCTCCAGAAGATAAAAACAAAGTTAAAACCCCAAGGACAAATGATTGTCCACCTACCATATTTTTCGGAGTATAAAACGCACCGACGTATAACACGCACCAAGATTTTGAAGAGGCAGTTTAAAAAAAAAAAGTTTTTGCTCTCTGCAGACCTCCCAAAAACGGCCCATTTTTTGTCAAAAAAAGGCCATGTATAGCCTTTAGGAGGCTTGTAGAGTGCTCCTGGGGGCGCCCCCCCCAAATGAGCAAAAAACGGCCCCTTTTTTGTTCATTTCTGCCCTCCCCAGCCCCCTAGGGCACTCTACAAGCCTCCTAAAGGCTATGCACAGCCATTTTTGCAAAGGGGGCGGGGTTTCAGGAGGCCACAAATGCTGTATTCAGATGCACCCAGATTTTCAACTTCTTTTTGGTGGAAAAAGATGTGTCTTATACTCCAAGAAATATGGTAGTTTGTTTCCTAAATTTGCAGGTAAAGTAGATTTCCTTCACAGGTAGTCCTCAACTTACAACCGTTCAATTAATGACTGTTCAGAGTTACTGGGAAAAAGTGACTTGTGACTGTTTTTCACATGACCATTGCAGCATCCTCCCCATGATCACGCATTCATAATTCAGATGCTTGGCAACTGACTCATACTTAAGGCGGTCTCAGTATCCCCTGGGTCATTTGATCACCTTTTGCGACCTTCTGACAAGCAAATTCAACGGGGAAGCAGATTCACTGAACAACCTTCTTAGTTACTTAACAACGACAGTGATTCACTTAATAACTGTGGCAAGAACGGTCGTAAAATGGGGCAAAATTAACTTAACAAGTTTCTCCCTTAGCAACAGAAAGGTTGGGGCCCATGGTAGTTGTACGTTGATGATTACTTATATATTGTTTCTGAATGCTTATTCACTGAGGCTGCCCTGCCCTTTTTGCCCCTCCAAAGAGATGAAGATTGATGGGTTGGATTGCCATCCACTTGGCAAGTGACTCTGAGCAGTTTTCATTATTCTGTCTCTGTTTGTTTGTTTTTGTCCCTATTGGCCAGGTTTGAGCAGGTCTTGGGCCAGGAGCTGCTGACAAACTGCACTCTTCTTCTCTGCCATGGGGCAGTTTCTCCCTTGGACCTGGTCTCCATCACCACCACATCAGGAACCCGTGTCTTCTCTTTCCTGAGTGTGGCCTGGGGCTTCATTTCAGATGTGGATATCGAAAGTGAGAAGTATCGGCACATGGGCCCAGCCCGGTTCACCTTAGGGACCATGGTTCGCCTGGCTTCCCTCAACATTTACCGTGGCCGGCTCTCTTACCTTCCTGCTCTTGGTTGTGCAACTCATCGGCCGATTTTGCGCAGCATCACCGTAGCCGCCAATGGGAGCCTTCCCTTCCAACGCCTGCCCCTCCACCGCACGGTTTCCGATATGGGCCTTTGCGAGGAGCGCCAATCCTTCTGCTACCGTGAGATGGAGTCAGCGGAGGAGCCCACTCCCTCACCCAGCTCCCCGCCTTCTTCCAGCTTCCAAGCATCCAACTTCAGTTTTGAAAGCCTGTCAGAAGTGACGGTAGACAAGGAGTCCCAGCCTGCTGATCTGCCCAAAGTTCTACCAAACCGGTTGCCTTCTGCCCGGCAAATGCATGGCCCTTTGGATGACTTTCTGGCCCCTCTTGAACAACCGGTGCCCAAATCCTGGGTGACGGTGGAGGATGATTTTGTACTGGTATTGGCCATTTACCAAACTCACTTAGGGGCAGACCTCTTCACCATGCCCACTGCTGGCTTTAATGATGGTCTTATCCATCTTTGCTTTGTCAGGGCAGGCGTCTCCCGGGCAACCATGCTTCGCCTCTTCTTAGCTATGGAGAAAGGCACTCATATTGACCACGAGAATCCTTATTTTACGCACCTCCCCGTCCGAGCTTTCCGAATAGAGCCTCTCACTCACAAGGGAATCATCACCATTGATGGTGAAAGGGTGGAATATGGACCCATTCAGGGACAAATCCATCATGGGATTGCCAACTTAGTTACTGGGATCAACCGGTCTAAGGTGACTACCTTCTGACAGGTTGTGTTAATTCTCTTACAGAGACTAACGGTTCTAATTTGACGTGTGTTTCCTTCTATCTGTTCTCCAACCACTAGAGGGCAAGCTGCTTAAAATGACTCATTACCCTTCTAGGCATTTGAGCGCACACATCGTATATCCTAATTAATGCATCTAGAGTGTTTTAACCATTGCTTTCCAAGAGATGCAATAATATGAAGGATGACTTCCTTCTTTCAACTCAGTACCTGGACAGGCTGCCTCAAGATTTTCCATCACTCAGAAGCCACCGGGTTCCCAATCTGTTGGTTTGAGTGAGGTGGAATACAAATGTAGAACCCTTATATGTATTTTTAATGCCTCAATTATCCACCCGGGGTTTCCATCATTCCACCCATCATTTCTTTCTGTCATACTTTTCCAACGCTAAGTTACCTCTTCCTGTAGGACTTAGAGGCACCTTGGCAATAGCCTTTCTCACTATTGAAGATTGGAGGCAGTGAGCAGCCATCTATCTGCCCTATATTTTTGCCAGTCCCTCAAAAATCTTTATTTAAAGTTGTAGGGCCGGGATGGTGGTTTGGCTGAAGAAGTCCCAGAAGAATTGAACACTAAAGCTCCCTCTGTACTTTAGTCCTTGGAACTGAAATTAGCCTGATTTTTCAGCACTTGATTTAAAACACTGGACTTTGCATTTAAGCAAAACTTTAGGTTCCACTGGTGATACGGGATTCCTCTGTCCCCTTTCCCCAAATGGCCAAGTCAGTCTCCTTCCTATTCCAAGGTCTTAGCCTTCTTTTGCTCACATTTCATAAGGCCTAGAGGAGGGAGACTGAGCAAGGCAGACTCATTTAGAGGCCCTGATGGTTGCACTGTTGACATGCACTTGATAGGCTACCTACCCTCCATATAAACCGGAGTTGGGAAATTTAGGTCCCTCCAAATACTGATGGACTACAAAACCCATCCTTGATTGCTGGTCATATGGGCTGGGGCCAAGATAAAATATTTGAACACTACAGTTTTCCCCTGGCTTCCCAGCCTAAATGCAGGCCAGGGAAATGCACCTGAAATTGGACGTTGAATGTACCGGATAACTTGCTTGTTTGTTGGAGTGTTTTGTTCTCTGTTTTGTTCAGATGCATTAATTACGGCCAATTGTTTTGTCTTCTCTCCTGGTTTACAGGGGGTTGCGCTTGGGTGGTCCTGCTATTCTTCCTCTCCATGGATGACCAAAGCCATATAAGGAAAGGAAGAGAACCCTGTTTTCTGAGACCTACAATTGTTGGTTTCTAACCCGCTTAGGGTATGCTAGAGGGAGCTTGAAGTAACATCTCCCTTTCATATCATGACTTGAAGATGGCTTCATTTTAGGAATACACTGGATGAATGTAACTGGATTTTTCTTGTGGGAAAATTATGCTAAGGTGGCTGCTTTTCCCTTCCCCACTATGTGGGGGCTAACAAGAAATTAAAAGATCCAAAAACTGTAATAGATAAGTGTCTGTATATGAGACAATGCTTATAATATGTGTTCTCCCTCTCCCTTTCTCTGTTGTAACTAATTTCAAACCAGGAGATCAAGTTGGTTAACATCTCCCTTGCCCAACTTTTCCCAGGTTCATACAGTGATAATCCCTAGAGCAAGTGATTGCTTAAGACTGGCTCTCAAGTGGCTTCAGGTTCTATGGCAAGTTTAGTAGAAACTGGCTGATCTCAAAAAGCTGAGCAGGAGTGCCTGATTAATTCTTCAGTGAGAGGCCCCCTTAGAAAGCCAAAATTGTAAGATAACTGGAAAAAACATCCTGAACCTGGGAGGAAAACAGCAAACTACTTTTACTATGTTTCCAAGAAAACTGCGTGGACATAAATATACCAGGAGTTAACCTTTGGCCTTCACTGACTTGACCGTGGGTTATTCTATGAACATTGGGAAAGATAAATGCGAAGGCACGAGGCTTTCTCCTTCGTGTGGACGTTTTGGGACATCTACCATACAAATTCGGACATGTCCTATTGCTCCGACCTTTCTCCGCTCTGTCATCAAGCTCCAAGCTGGAAGAAAGCACATGAGTGAAGAAGCAGCCAGTAGTGATGGCTGTTCCTTTTGTGGTCTGCCTTGTCTTCTCAGAGAGTCGCAAGAAGAGGATTGAATGGGCAAAAAAGATGACAAGAGTAAAGAAAGGGGGTAGTTATGAAAGCACAGGATCTGGCCCATAAAAACAAGGGGACAAGGCCAGAAGCTGATACCTTGGGATGTATTTCATTAACCAGATCATAGAAACCTAGGCATTTAGGTCTCCCAAGTTCAATCCTTCCATAGTTCAAAAAAAATCCAAATTAAAATATCCCAGATAGGAAGCTATATAACGGTGAAAGTATCTAGCAACGAAAAGCCATCACCTTCCTTAGTCATGAGCTTCAATACTGTTTAACTCTTGTTGTTAAGAATCCTTTTTCTCTCGTTGAATTGAAATCTGCTTCCTCGTAGCGTAGACCTATTAACCCCATGTCCTGCAGACTGAAATGAGAGGCAAGCTGGTCTTGACTTTTCTACTGTGCGATACTCTCAGGCATTTGAAGAGACCTCCATCTTGTCTTTTCAAGACTCAGTGTTCCCGGTTCAGCCTTTATTCTCAGGAGTTAATTTCTATTCCCCACCCCTACCAACATGGAGTATTGATAGTGTGACTTTGTACTTGCCTCAGTTACAAGCACAGGTAGGCTTCAAAAATTTTAGCAAGGGGTTCTCTGCACTGAGTGGGCGTGGCCATGGTGAGTGTGGCCTAGCCGGCCTCCTGCACCACAGCAGGGGAGAAACATTTTTGCCCTCCCCGGGCTCTGGATGCTTTTCTCAAGCCTCCAGGAGAGCAAAAACGGCCTCCCCAGGGTCTGGAGGCTGGAAACATGCCCATTTACGGCCTTTCCGAACTTCTGGTAGGCCCGTTTTTTGCCCTCCCAAACCTCTACGCATGCCCTGCACTTACCTACATCCAAAATGGGCCATGTGGGGGCTCCTGGGAGGGGAGGGGAGGGCCAGCCAAGAGTGGGATTTGGGGGTTCTCCAAACTGCACAGAATCTTAGCTAGAGGTTTTCCCAAACCCCCAGCAACCCATCCCTAGTAACAAGCATCCTGATACTACTGGGGAGCAAGTAGGAGCAGAAAGTAAATTTGGATCCATTTATCAAATGTAGAGGGGGGGGGGTGTTCTTTGTTAAATGTTGGCAACAGCAGTAGGGACAAAATACCTTCCTCAATTTTAGGAAGTGCTTGCTGAAACTGAAGCAAACCTAGCAAAATATGGAGTTTCCAGGGTGGAGAATGATCCATACAGGTAGTCCTGGATTTAGGACTGTAATTGAGCCCTCAATTCCAGTTGTAATGGTCATAAATTGGATTACCACATGATCACAGACAATTGTTTTTGGTGGAGGTTAAGAGAATGCCATGGTTTTAAGCAAAGCCATTGTTTGCTATGGCTAGTTGGTTTTTGTTTTTGCCAGAAGCTAGAAATAAAGGTTGGTTTTCAGCAAATATAATATAACTTGTGGTCACATGGCCGCAGGATGATGCAAATGACTAAATGCAGGCTGGTTGTAAGTGCCCATAATACAGTCACATGATCTTCGGGCAGGGGGGCAGATGTTAGAACTTGAGATCTGGATTGCAACTAGTTTCTTCGAGCTCTGTTGTGACTTCAAGCAGTCGCTAAGTGATTGGTTATAAGTCGAGGACTACCCATGTATTCCATTTCTGAATGCCATCACAAATTCCTGCTTTTCAAATTGCATCCTAATTGATGCTTTGATTTTCTGCTTGGTGCAAGGGGAAAGAAAGGATTAATGCAAGCCTGAATCCCTCTCTTTCCTGGACCATATAGAGAGAGAGATCCTCAAATTATGTCCCCAAAAAATATGGCATTGGGAACATGATGGCAGAAGTCACTGCTGCTGCACTCCAGGTGACAAATTGGAGCATGTCCTTCCCAAGGATGAAACCCCTCTTCTCCCATTTTTAAAGACTATAGTTGTTGCTAACCTCATGGGCAGCCTATTAAGTCACTCCGCTGCTTGTTCCTCTTTAACAACTGAACTGATGCTCATAAGTAATATTGCACAATGCACAAAAGTTTCTTATCTTGAGCCTGGCTATGAATTCGAGGGGTTGGATAGTTACCATGAAGTATTTGTAAAAACTGTTTTGGGAATATTAGGGTGCTGGTGTTCGGCCCCTTCATCCCCATCCTTTCTTGTTGGAGAAATATCTGAAATGGGTGTGCAGCTACTAGCTGAATTGAGTTACACAATTATATTCATGGGATTCTTGATTTCAGAGAAGGTTGTAGCTCTTCCAAATGTGGTTGCACCATCACTAGAAATCTCTCCCATCAATGTGGAGAGGTTGGGGACAGATCTGGAGAGTGGTTCTCAACCTTAGAAGTGTGAAGTCATGTGGACTTCTACTTCCTATATTCCCCAGTCAAAAGAGAGAATTCTGGGAGTTGAAGTCCAACCAAGTTGGCAAGATTTGAGAAACACTGGTGTGGAACATACAATCTACTTCCCCTAAAGCAGTGATGGCTCACCTTTTCGTTGTTGGGTGCCAAAAATGTGATGGCACATGTATGCTGGCAAAGCATGCCCCCACATGCGCATGCGTGCACAACTCCCACCCACGCTTCCTCCCCTCGCGCGCTGCACTACTTGCCTCCAAGCTGAGGTTGAACATGAAGCTTTTCTGGCAGTGTTTTGGAGAAAAAGAGAAAGTGTTTTGGTCAAGACATCTTGATTGGGTTTGCCCTTCTTCACAATTTTCCTGAAGAATGGAGCGCTTCCTGTGCTCGTTTTGTTTGTCCATGTGGCAAAGCTGGGCAAGAGGGCCAGGGAGCTTTGAAGGATGGGCCTCTTTGGGGTTATGGGCTCTGGCAGGTATCTTAAAAATCCAGCTCTGCTTCTTCTTCTGCATTAACATGAATATTTCTGCTCTAACCTCTTCAGGAGTATTTTTGGCACTGGTGGCATGAAAGATCATTAAGGGATCTCTCTTTTTTTCTGGATTCTAAGCCTAACAGCTTGTTACTTATATATGCACATAGGAGTAATTCTTGGATTGCTTAACTGATTTTAAAGCCAGTAGAATTGCCAAATTCATTTCCCCCCCCTCTTTCCTCACTTTTTCCTCTTTATATATATCTGTGTTTGGGTGCTGGTACTTGCTCTCACCTAATTAACATTTTTGTGGAAGTCTAGAATGTGAGAAGATGCCTTTCTTTTTGCTGCTAGCCTTATAAGTCCCTCCTACCTTGGTCTAGGGACGGGGTAAGAGTCCAGTTCAGAATAAAGATTATAACAGGTAATGCTGTGTATCTTTGTCTGGGATTTGCTGTAAATTTTAGCTTCCCAAGAAAGCTAATTTTAAGCAAGGTTTTACAGTGAAACCCTATTTTCCTCCCTCCCTCCTTCCCTTCCTCCCTCCCTCCCTTCTTCCCTTCCTCCCTCCATGTCTTC
The DNA here is from genome assembly GCF_009769535.1 of Thamnophis elegans. Classification (NCBI taxonomy): domain Eukaryota; kingdom Metazoa; phylum Chordata; class Lepidosauria; order Squamata; family Natricidae; genus Thamnophis; species Thamnophis elegans. Next base: position 120,850,468 of record NC_045558.1, read on the forward strand.
CATCCCCTTCCTTCCTTCCTTCCTTCCTTCCTTCTTTCCTCTTCAATAATCCCTTTCTTTCATTTTAAACGCCCTTTCGCTTTCTTGTTGAGCCCTCTTTCTCTTACTTTCTAACGTTTGTTTTCGTGGCCAAATTCTTTTCCCAGAGACCAATCCCTTCTAGGCCATTTGAAATTGGTACACCGGCAGTATGGAGCTTATTCACGTTGCTTGGCAGTTTCAGAAGTTTGGAGTAATGGCAAAAATGTGACATATATTTTGTAAATATCCTGCAACACACGCAATTGGTAATGGGGTAGGGCAGGGGTCAGTAAACCTAAACACGAAAAGAGCCATTTGGACCCGTTTCCCACAGAAAAGAAAACACCGTGAGCCACAAAAGTCCTAAGCGGTTCAGTTCCCCCACCATAGAGTCTCCTCCTAGCATGGCGTATTTTTTCCTCTACCTGTCATAACCGAAAGCCCTAACAATTGTGGAGAAAACTGGAAAACCCTCCCCTTACCATAGAGTCTTCTCCTGGCGCACTGTGCTTCTCCCCCCTCCCCCCCCGGAAGCTCCTCTCAAAATTGTGGCACCGACCGGTGATGGAGCCACAAGCAGAGGGAGGAAAGAGCCACATGTGGCTCCAGAGCTGCAGTTTGCTGACCCCTGGGGTAGGGCATCATCTGAAGGCTTATTTATAATTTATTAATTATTTGATTAAAAACCTTTACTTTACAGAACTGAAGACTTATTTACATTGCACATTTAAACCTGTTTATTACTAGTTGAGCTTCTGTAAAGAATCCTTATCAATTCTGCCAGTGAATTGTTTGTTTTCATCCTGGTAATTTGAAGGAAATGTTAATTCATTAAGAAAAACATAGTTACAAAGACTTGAGCGATCCATTGTTCAACAACATAGAATTATTTAGCAGACGTGATAAAACAATTATGTAGAAAGAATGATCTTGGCTCTATTATACGGGAAAGAATTAAATCCCGATTCATTATTTCGTTATTTGACTTTGTAAACTCTGCGACTCACTTTTTTTTTTCTGTCTCATTAATTTTATAGGAGGTTTGTGGGATTGTTATTTTTTTAGTGAGAGGGACATCATATGGGTCTGGCTCAGGCATGAAAGCCAACTGAGTGACTTTGGGCCAATCACCAGAAGACTGAATTCTAGTCCCACCTTAGGCATGATTTTGGGCCAATTACTATCTCAGCCCAACACACCTCACATGGTGGATATTTGGGAAAAATAGGCAAAAATATTAAGTATGTTTCCTGCCTTGGCTATATTTTTTCTTCTGTTCAATTGTGTTGGGTTTTCAGAGGTTGCCTACAAGTTTGGCAAGATTTTTCAGAAGTGGTTTGTCATTGCTTCCTTCCTGGGGCTGAGAGACTGTGACTGACCAAAGTTACCCAGCTGGCTTTGTGGCTAAGGCAGAATTTAACAATCTCCCAGTTTCTAGCCTGTGTTTTAATCACTGTACCAAACTGATTTTCTGTGGGTTTTTTAAAAATTATTTGCCTCCTTTTCCAAATTATTCCAGCCTGTCCCACTACTTGGGTGGTATTCATGTTTATCGCACACACCACAGCTTTGGTGTAACCCACACAGTGATTTGTGTTTCAGCGTTGCTGAAATTAAGCAAAGTTGAAAAAATGGGGAGGAGGAGCAGGAGACCACTTAAAAATAACTTTTCATCTCCCCTCCCCTGGGAAAAAAGGGAAAATACAGATTAAATGGGTAGCCAAATGCATAGCATGTTATATTATACTTTGCAGTTGGAATAGAAGACAGTGTAAAAAGAATATAATAGCTGAAACCCAAACTCTGTTGACAGCTGCTGGAATGTTATGTTTATAGAAATGTAGAAATGCTCGAAAATGTAGTTTTTGTGGATAAGTGCCCTTTGCTCCTTTCAGTTGTCTCAGTAGATGACATTTGAAATTTTGTTTTCTCTTCTTGTAATCCCATTACCATTCCTAGGAAACATTTCCACACCAACAGTGTCATTTTCATTTATATTTGTGTGAATTAAAACTTGGCTTGTACCTCTTTGTTTGCCGAGGTTTCATAAATGGTGCAAATGGACACATTCTTATTCTCATATCTCACCCTTTCAACAGCGGAAAGAGCTTGCTTTTCTGATGCAATTCTGTCTGCTTAGTATTGCCCAAAAGAGGTTTATTTTTTGCCCATATGACTCCCAATTGGTAAAAGGCCTTTTTGCTTAGGTTCTGGAATGCAATGCTCCCACTGAGATTAGATGACTATAATTCTTGTTTAGAGGCAATCTGAAAACAAAACCTCCGCATTGCAGCTGTTTAGTTTGTAGCTCGATTTTAAGTGCTAGTTTTGGCTTACAAATTTTAGCCAACATTCAGATCCCATCAGTTGCAAAGGGTGCCCCTGGTTGGGTTTTTTTTTTTCCTGCCTGCAATATAAACTCAAGGGCTTGAGGTCCAGCAATCCAAAGGGTGAAGTTGAAAAAAAGGTTTTTCAGTAATGATCTCACTTCCTCAGTATAAAACTTCCAGCTGGGTTTGGCAAGCTCCACTTATTGCATGTTTTTAGTGGAGTGGTTGCTTATTTCTTCATGGGTTGTAATGTTTTTCTAGGTCAGACATTTAAATTGGCTGTTTTGTATTAAGGTTTTTTTGTTTGCATTATCTGGGAAAAAGCCATAGAAGTTTTTCCGGCTCCCAGGTGGCTTGGCCAACTTTTGAAAATGCCAAGAATTGTGTACCAAGCTGCTTTAGAAACGGTGAGAGAATGGCATCAATGCATCCCCTTCCATTAGCAAATGCTGTTTTTTTGTGTGTTTCTGGTCCTTCTCTGTAAAACCTTCACTGTAAAAATGCAGAAAATGGTCCCATTAGGGTAGACCCATCTTAATTACAAGGCATAATTCTCTCTTTCCACAGCATCTACTTATTTTTCTCCATGAATGCATTTCAGCCTTGCCTGTTTGTTCCTCCTGCCTTATTCTGTCTCCTTCCTAGACAGTCATCAACTGTAATAAAGGCTTTCTAGTCTCATCTCTCCCCCCCCCCTTCCTTTCTAGCCATGGCACCTTTATGATCCTCCAGCTATGGGAATCTTTTCCTTGGCACCTAACAACTGGAGAAAATGGGAGAGGGGAGTAATTTGGGATGTTTATCCCTCTGAATGTGTTGTAGAGTTTAAACATTTTGTTTCTAGCTGCCCCTACTGTGTTGCCTGTCAGCTAAATCATGTTTAAAGTGAATATTCTGCAACTCGGTAAAACAACAGCAAAGCAAAAACATCCTATGCAATAAAAGCAATAGCATGAAGCCCTGGTCCTTGTCTTCTTGTGCTGACTGGGAGGTTAGCAGAACAGAGGGGTACTTGCTTCACTTCAGATGGCAACATTCTCCGGGGGCTTGGCTAAGAAATAATATAGGTAGCCCTCAACAACCATTTGTTTAGCGACCAACATTGCAACAACACTGAAAAAAAATCAAGGAAAATAAGGAGAGGACAAACTTAGAACTAAGGAGACATTTCCTGACAGAAACGATTAATCGGTAGGTTGATTTGCTTCCAGAAGTTGTGAGTGCTCCAACACTGGAGGTTTTTAAGAAGAGACTGGAGAACCATTTGTCTGAAATGGTATAGGGTCTCCTGCTTGAGCAGCGGGTTGGACTAGAAGACCTCCAAGGCCCCTTCCAACTCTGTTATTCAGTTAAGTGACTTAGAACCAGTCCTCTGACAACTTCTAGAGTCTTTATTCTCTTATCCAGGCCAGATGGAAGTTCTTCCTAATGTTTAGCCTAAATTTGCTTCCTTGTAATCTGAACCTGCTAGCTGAGTCTCATATTCCAGGTCAACCGTTAGCAAATCATTATGGCACACATATTATTTTTAAGCCATGACCACAGTTACTATGAAATCATAGCTGTCGTTCCTAAAAGTCCTTAACCCAAGCACAACATAGACCAGCACTGGCAATCTGCTTCTTCCTACTATGTTCTCGTCAAGTTTCTTCATCTCCCCAGCCCATGAGTGACCAAGCTGAGGCTGTCCTCAACTGTTCCAGCTTTATAGCAGCCTGTTCCTTCTGAGTCCAGCTCTATCCAGAGATATCCCCCAGTTAAGCGAACTGCATTAGTCACCTAGGATCTTGGTGGTTTTCCAGGTGGCTGCAGTGACTGGGAACAGAGGCAGCAGACACAACATAGAGATTGGCAATGTAGAGAGTCCATGTTGGTAGAGTTTTCTGTCAAACCAAGAGTGGGTGGGAAATACTTAAGTGCAGCAGTGGGAAGGACAACAAAAGTGGAGGAGAAGAGCAGGCAGAGATGAGGATGGAATTAAATGCATCATCATCTTAGAATCTTTACATTGCTACAAGCAATCCAAATCCAGCCACCCTTGAATCCCATTGATTCTTATCTGGTGTCGATTCAGGTTTGAACTTTAGAGTCTTGTATATAGGCTTGAGCAATAAATCTGGTCACCTAAAGTTCAAATTCGAATCTGCACTAGATAAGGGTCAATGGAATTTAAGGGGAGTGTTCTGACCTAGGCTTCCCCACCAGCACGAAGCCAAGCCTTTGTCCTGATAAACCCCTTTTATTTAATTTACAGTGAATTCCTCTCCAGCAAAGTCTTTCCTCTACCACAAAATTTAAAGATAGTTCACAATTACCGACTTTTATCAAGCTAGGAGAGTAGCCAGGCCAAAAGCAATACTTGGCAAGAATGAAGGAATGAATTGTCTCCTGCAAACAGCCCTCCCCTTTCACTCCTCTTTTATTCCCTATGGGAGGGGCCATTCACTGTCCACCTGTGGCCTTACTCCCAAGGCAACCCTTGTTCCTCAGCTTTCCCTCTGTCTGGCAACTCTGCACGTGCCACACACTGGGAACGGGCTCCTGCGTTTCTGCCCCACTGATCTCCAACCCCAAACGCAGCTAATAACTGTCGGACTGCCCTGGCCCCATCTCTGCCTCCGACGCAGAGCCCTCATCAGAGCCTTCCCTAGACTGCAGGACTGGCCCATGTTCCTCCCCAACCTCTTCACTGTCTGAATCTGCTTCCAGCTCTGCTGGCCACTGGCGGGTCACAACAGGGAGCTGGACTTGAATCATTTATGGTGCTGTAAGGACTCTAAAAATTAAATGGACTCCAGGGGATGGTAGAGGACAGGAAGGCCTGGAGGAACGTTGTCCATGGGGTCACGATGGGTTGGACACAATTTCACGACTAACAACAGTAAAAAGACTCTTAAGCTGACAAACTTGTTTAATTCCACTCCTCGGCTCTGCCTTTTCTACAAAAAGCCCTTTTATGGCATGAGTCCAAGTCTCCTGAGGAACCATGTAATCCCAATGGGATTGGATCATCCCACCCTGATATAAGGGACATGCTGCAGACCCCATCGACCAAGGACTTTCAGCTGGTGGGATTCAGAAAAAGACCCTTTTTGCCATGGCTCCCACTCTCTGGTATGTTGTGCTCCTCAAGGAGAGATCCACCTCCCCCTTGGCCTTCCAAAAGGGCCTGAAAACTGGCTTTGCCAATCAGCTTTGGGAACCCAATGGTCTGGCTGGGGTATTCTTGGAATTGAAGACCACATATCTTAAAACGCAGAAATTATACTATGTTGTACTGTGTTGAGACAGCCTAGAATAGTGTTTAATATTTTTTAACAACCACATCACACTTGTCAATTCAGTTTAACATGTCTGTTGAAGTCCCTAAATTATTTTCACACCTATTTTTACCTATGTATTTCACTTTCTCTTACCTCAATGCAGAACTTTACATTTATGGGCAGCTTGCTTCCTTTTTCTTCAGGCTCATTTCACCTTCGTTGAAATTATTTTGGATGTGGCTCCAGTCCTTGACATTTTTTTTGGAGTGCAAATTGAATGACCATCTCTTGCCACCTTCATCCAAATTTATAAGTATGTTGAAAGCAGCAGTATTCACGAGATTCATTTTTAACTTCTCCCCTGGATGATGGGCTATTAGGACCCATCAGCAACATCTACCATCTATTAATCTTTTTTTTATAAGCTTTGATGATTAGAAGTCTCTTGACTTTAGATGAGTTTAATGGTTAATTATGATTAGAGATTAACAGCTCCTCTGCCAATCTAACATACAGGTAGACATTTACTTAGCAACCATTTGTTTAGTGCTGTTCGAAGTTAAAATGGCAACCAAATGGCATGACTGTTTTTCACACAAACATTGTAGCATCCCTATGGTCATGTGATCAAAAAATCAGATGTTTTAACAACTGGCTCATATTTGTGATGATTGCAAAACATTTTGACGCACACAATTTCAAGAGCAGACACGTTTTCAGTAGTCAGGAGATAGATAGACAACATTCAGGGTAGAACACTGGCACCCTCAAGTATGGAACTATAATTTTGATGGTGCCCTGGCAAAACTGGATTTTTGTTGCTTTTCCTGACGTTTGAAAGTTTAAATGTTTAAACAACAACATCTGCCTATCCAAGGTTCTTAGGAAGGACTAGATAGGTGAATAAAAATACCAAACTCAGTCTAAATATCTGACTGACGGTGCAACCAACAAAAATAACAACAGTATTGTTAATAGAGGGATCAATGCAATGACAAACAGCAATCATTGCTATTTGTCATTGTATTGATTCCTCTGACAACAATATTGGACAACTTAGACCATAACTATCAAACAATAAAGACATATTTCAGGCTCTCCCACCTTCTTCATATGGATGATCTGAAGCTGTATGAAAAAGCATAATCTGACATAGAATCGTTGGTCAACACTGTCTAAATATGCAGCCAAGATATTGCAATTAAATTTAGACTGGACAAATGTGTTTCCTTTTTCATCAATAGAAGAAAAATGGTTGAAAGCTGAAGGTATCAGAATATCCAATGGAAATAACACAGAGTCTGAATGAAGAAAGCCACTACAAATAACTGGGCATCCTTCAAGTTTAGAACATCAAGCCCTACATGGCCTAGGACCTGGATATCTGCGAGACCGCCTCCTGTCACATACCTCCCAACGGCCGATAAGATCTCACAGGCTGGGCCTCCTCCGGGTGCCGTCGACCGGACAATGCCGGCTGACGACCCCTCGGGGGAGGGCCTTCTCTGTAGCTGCTCCGACCCTGTGGAACAATCTACCCGCAGAGATCCGGACCCTTCCCACTCTCTCGGCCTTCCGAAAAGCCACTAAAACCTGGCTGTTCAATGAACAGCAATGAATATTGAGGCAATTCCAATTATTAGATACACAGCTAGAAAAGTGAACTGGACTCAAGCTGAACTAATAAGATAGGAAGACCAGAAAGATAAAAACATGCCCTTCATTGACTCAATGTTGTTTTTCAACATGGAGGATATATAGTTGTGGAATGTTCAAAGTGCGCCAGACAGATGAAGAAGAGGAAAAGAGCATTGGAAGAATATCTGAAGGACACTGAAGAACATGCACTCAAGCAAGGGTGGGATTGAAAAAAAATAGCAACCGGGTCTCTGCCTGGTTGCTAGGTGGGCGTGGCCATGGGGGCATGGCCTAGTCGGCTTCCTGCACCACAGCTGGGTGGGGGAACGTCTTAATCCTCCCCAGGCTCTGGAGATTTTCCTTGAGCCTCTGGGAGGGTGAAAACGACCTGCCCTGGGTTCTGGAGGCCCTCTGGAGGCTGGAAATGGGCCTGTTTCCGGACTTCTGGTAGGCCCATTTTTTGCCCTCCAGATCCTCCGTGCAGGTCCTGCACTTACCTGGCATGAAGAGTGGACCGCATGGAGACTTCTGGGAGAGGAGGGGCAGGATGGGCAGGGTCAGCAAGTCCTTCCAACTACTGGTTCGTCGAACCAGATTAAGATTAACATCTGGTTCGCCTGAACTGGTCCGAACCGGCTGAATCCCACCCCTGCACTGAAGCTAGTACACCATGGAGAATTTATGGATACTAGAGAGACCAAATTAGCTTACAAGACAAACTACATTAAGAATAAGTTTTTTAAAAATGCCAAAACAAAAAAATTACATGGCTGTTACAAAAAAAAGGTAATGGGTGAAGCAGAAACAACACTTGGCAATGGTGGAGAGCAGGAAAGTTGAAGAAAGAGTCGGGGGCCTAATTCTGGTTGCACAAGACCAAACTTTAAGAACAAATGCATACAAAGTCAGAATTGGGAAGAAAGCAATAGACGATGTCGCCTGTGCAGAGAACCTGAAGAAAGAGTGGACTAGCTGCAAGATCACACAGACTGACTACAAACAACAGCATCACAAAATAGCAACAATGCTTAACAATTGTTGGTAAGAAAGACAAAAGAATCTGCCTAGTGGACTGGCAGAACTGGCAGATTGATTTCACACTGTTGTGCAAATAATAATAATAATCAGCCTGAAAAAATCACTGAAAATCAGATGGTCAAGATCTTGGGGGATTTTCGCATACAAACGGACAAAATACTGGCACATAATACACCAGACATCACACTGGTTGAGAAAAGCAAGGTTACAATCATAGACATTGCAATACCAGGTGATAGCAGGGTCGATGAGAGGGAATATGAAAAAATTGTGAAATACCAGGATTTAAAAATTGAAATTCAACGATTATGGCACAAACCAGCAGTGGTAATTCCAGTGGTAATCGGCACACTGGCTGCTACTCCAAAAGCACTGGAATTACATTTAAAACAGGATTTGACAAAATCACCATCAGTCAAATGCAAAAAGCCGCACTGCTTGGATCCGCATGCATATTACAAAAATACGTTACAACGTCCTAGGCCCCTGGGTGGGGCCCGACTAGTAACTAATGCCAAATCCAGCAAAACAACTGGCCGCTGTGGTACAATTCTGTTGTTGCGATAATAATAATAATGGGATTGCACTACAATTTTTGTATGTTCCATATCTCTAAAGAATGGGAAAGATTTTGTTGGAGGGGGCTATGAAGAAGGCTGGAAAGATACCCAGCATTGTTCTCCTCTCTCTTATCAAATGTATCAGACATTAATACAATCGAATGAGTCCAGCCCTCCACTCCTCTGCTCACAACAGAATACCTTATGCCACCAGGCTCGAAATTTTGGGCTTAGACAACTTAAAACTTCTCCATCTTCGATCCGACCTAAGTGCGGTACATAAAATTATCTGCTACAATGTCCTACCTGTCAACAACTGCTTTAGCTTCAACCACAAGAACACACGAGCACACAATAGATACAAACTTATGGTAAACCGCTCCAAACTTGATTGCAGAAAATACGACTTTAGTAAAAGAGTGGTCAATGCCTGGAATGTGTTACCTGATTCAGTGGCTTCTTTCCCCAAACCCCTAAAACTTTAACCTTAGACTATCCACTGTCAACCTCATCCTATTCCTAAGAGGTCTGTAAGGGGCGTGCATAAACGCACCAGTGTGTCCTCTGTCCATGTCATAATATTCCCTTGTATTCATATTCATTTCATGTATTCATAATCATATTTATACTTATGTTTGTTGTCTAATTGATGCTTGACAAAATAAATAAAATAAAAATAAAATAAAGTATCCTAAACAGGAGACCTAGAATTGTAATTGTGACTTTGGTCACAAGGTGGCAGCCATGCTATGGATCAAACGTTTTTTTTTTCAGCCAATGCTAAAACTAAAGAACAATCAAAGGATGTGGGGTGGGGGTGGGGGGTTTGCAGAGACTGAGCATAAATATGAATTTACAAATAAAATGAGCTGCAAAAACTTTATTGTGGCTTCTCTCCACAGCACCATAGTAGGAAAGTTTCCTTTCTGGCCTCTTCCAGCTGAGGGTTTTTCTTGTAAATCAGAACTACAGAAGGTTCTACTTTAAACCTCTTTATAGAAATCCATATGTAGTATTTTCTTTTTCCAAACACAGTTTGATCATGAAGATGAGCCATCATCATTTAATGTAGAAGAATGTTAGCTATATTGGACTTGAAATTGATTTGGTCTTGGTTTCAGGTGGCATTCATACCATATATCTTATTTATTTATTTAACTTTGTTGACAATAGATGGGTGTATTGTCGATTATTTATCCTGCACTATAATAAATAGGTTGGTTCATTTTGACTGTCTCATTTCTCTGTCTGTCTCTCACATACACATATGCAAACACTGCTAAGAAGTCATGGCTTGTTTTGAACATGGCTTATTAAAGATTCAAAGCATTCAGAATCCATTTTACAGATGAACCAAGTTTACATGCTTTGTGGTTTGTTGGTCAGTTCCTGTTTTGCTACCCCTCCCTTTTTTCAAAAGTTATTTGTACCGCCATCCAGAGGATTATTTACAATCTTGGTCAGAATTTTGTTGAAAGAAAGAAAGAAAAGAAGAAAGAAAGAAGAAAAGAAAAGAAAGAAAAAAGAGAAAGAAAGAAAAAAAGAAAAAGGAAAGAAAAAGTGACAGAGAAAGGCAGAGAAAGAGAGAGACAGACAGACAGAAAGAGACAGAGACAGAGACAGGAGGAGAGAATGAAAGGAAGAAGGGGGGAAGAAGAAAGAGGTGAGGATGGAAGGAAGAGAAAGAGAAGAAGAGAGGGTAGGAAGGGGAAAAGAAAGAGTAGGAGTAGGAGAAAAGTAAGGGAGGAAGGAAGGGGAAGGAGAGGAGGAAGGAAGAAAATAGATAAGGGAGGGAGAAAAGAAAGGGAAAACAAGGTGCTGTTACAAAAGGAGGAGGGGATGGTAAATAAAGCAACTCAAACTGTATATTGTAACCTATTAAATGAAATAATAAATGTATAAGAATGATAAATGTAAAGAAGAAGAAGAAATCATGTGAATGTATAGTTAAAATGGTATGTAAGAGAATTAAAAAAATAAAAAATTCTTTGAACAAAAGAGAGAGACGAAGAGATGGAAAGAAAGAAAGAAGGACAGATGGAAGGAAGGAAAGAGAGAGAGAAGGAAAGAAAAAGAAAGAAAGGCAAGAGGAAGAATAAACCATCCGTTCTATAGCTCCTTTTGGCCACTTGCTAAGCTAGTGATGTCAAACCTATGATACATGTGTCATGACATTTTCGATGATGTGCCAGTGTTCACCAACATTCATCAACAATTATTCTCGAAAGCGTCCCCCGTCCCATCCTTATGTAATTTTCAAAGCTGCGGAGCCTGTGTGAGAACTGCTCTTGAGAGGCCTGCAGACAGATCATCAGGAAAGTCAGGCAAGAAGGCCATTGCTTTTTCAGTGCCTCTGGAGACTCTGAAAATTGGGCAAGAATGGGGTGTGCTTTGCATAGTTTTCAGAGGCTACTGAAGTGGCATTCTCAAAAGCCACTTCAAGAATAAAGGCCTTGTGCAATTTGGAGCAGCCGTGGGTAAGCCACGTGTCTGTCTGTCTGTCTGTCTGTCTGTCAACAGAAAGTTCCTGGGCAGTCCTGAGTTACTGGGGCAATTGCACCATTCATTAAAATTTGTGTGACATGGGGAACGCTGAAAGGAGGCCTTTTTGAGTCGCTGTGGTGGCTGTAGGACTAAAAATAAAAGCCTGGGCCTCTACTTTAGGCCCTGTTAATTGCTACTGACTATTCAGAGTATAGGGGCGGATTTAGAATTGGGGGTGGTGGTGGATAGAGATGAGGGGGATAGCTAATTGCTTCAGGTGTGTGTGTATGACAAAAGGGGGGGGGGAGATAGATACAAGTAAGAGTCAAATTAGGAATTTTCTAAATTTGTGTTTAGATATTTAGACTCTGGCCCAGTTAATCATGCATCATTCTCTACCTAAAATTCCCCATGCCGCTTATGCATAGTTTATGTAGCCAGTGATTGTCCCCTGCTTAAAAGAAATATGTAGTATGTGAATGTTTTCATTTCTTTTGCCTGTAACAGGTTTTCCTCTGAATGCCATCACTCTACTAAAAAACTAATTCCCACAACACTGTCAAATTATATCTATCTCTTCCTCCTGATGACTAAAACCATGTTGCTTGTATCTTTATAATTTATATTATTTTATTTGTTTCCTAGTGTGATTTGATTGCTTATTAGTAACCTATGACTATCACTGTGTTGTATCGTATGATTCTTGATGAATGTATTCTATTTCATTTTTCTTTATGTACACTGAGAGCATATGCACCAAAGACAAATTCCTTGTGTGTCCAATCACGCAATAATAAAGAATTGAATTGAATTCTATTCTATTCTAAACATTTGACAAGTTCCCATCACAAAAGTTATTTGGAGTCTGCTTACTCTTTTCAGATGCTGAATTAATATTATTATTACTGTTTTTACATAGCTACCTTGCTTGACTTTCTAGTTCATGTGGAATAACCACGCAACTCTCCCACTGCATCAGTGACTCTGAGAAACAGCGAAAAATTCACTTTTAATACAAGGGGATGTGGTTGCTCTGAGTAATAAGAGCAATTGTTTTATCACTTTCAGGATTTCTTTGTGGGGGTGTATTCATTAAAGGATTACCCTCTCCGCAGTAATTAAGCAGGCTCCGTTCTAAAAATATGCATGGACTTCTTGTGAAGTGAGAGGCTTTGACCCAAGTTTGACATATAGCTGTGTATCTCCCAACCTTGGAGTTAGGAGAGCTGTTGCTGTTGGTTCCCTTTCTAATCTGGAGTCCAGCTATTAGTTTGACTTGAATCCTATTAGGTTACATGGAAGAGTAACCAGCAGAAAATGGGTGTTGCAGGATAGCTCATGAAGTTAAGGTGTTAGGAGCAAGTCACTTCCCTATTGTTGCCAAAAAGATTCATGAAAAGGATCTTTGAAGTCACCAAGAGCAAAGAGCCTTTGAGACTGTAGTTTTATTACACCAGTGTAGGGCAATGTGAGACACACCTGAAGGTTACAAAAGGCCACTGTTGCTTGGAGGGCTGTGTGCGTTGAACACATCCACAGGGATCAGAGACTAGCTTGAGTCTGCAACAGCAGCTGAAGACTACAGTTAGATTTGGTGTTGAACTCAAATTTCAATGACTAATATTTTATCTAGGAGCACAGAAGCTGGAATTGGGACAAAACATTCCCTGTATATATGGCAATGATCTCGAGGAAGGTCATTGCCTAGAGGGGCAAGGAAGAGATGCTGTCTAAGGAACAATCAGATAAGAGACTGCATAGCCCATCACTGCATAAAGTGCAGAGAAAGAAATCCAGAAAGGAACTTCCCTAGCTTCTCAGATTGTAAAAAAGACTGCAGGAGATCTGTAATGTCAGACTTGCAAGATTTTGCTACAATAAAATAGGATAAACTCATCTGGTTATATCTCCTGTCTGGGAAAGTTGACATCAATCTTGCAAATCTGGAAATACAATTTTCCCCTGTCACTTTTACCGCCCGAGAAGGAGATTCCTTTCTTTTTCTCTGCCCGTTATGCAGCTGCGGGCTATGCCGCCTTTTATCTGATTCTTCCTTATGCAGCATCCCTTCCCACTCCCTCATCTCCCAACTTGTCTTCTGTACAAGTTGTCCTCGACTTACAACAGGTCATTTAATGAGCCATTCAAAGTTACAGCAGCACTGAAAAAAGTGAGTTACGATCACTTTTCACCATGACGACCTTTGCAGTTTTCCCAAGATGATGGGATCAAAATGCAGATGCTTGACAACTGGTTCATATTTATAATCATTGCTGTGTCCAAAGGTATGGGTGGGTGAGTCAAGCTGCTTTCCTCCAACCTTTCCCCCACTCCTCCAGATCTGTCTGGGCAGGGAGAGGAAGTTCCCACCCTGAAAGATCTGGATGAGGAGGAGAAGGAGAGGGGTTAGGCAAATAAAATAAAATATACATGGCATTGCAAAGGGGTTCATGCATAACTTCTCATGTTTGTTATGTAAAATCTTGGGGGAAGATTTTCCAGGGGGTTAAATTGGCACTAATCAAGGAGAGAAGCAATCTAGAACTAAGGAGAAATTAGAACAATTAATCAATGCAATGACTTCCCTCCAGAAGTTGTTGGTGCTCCATCACTGGAGGTTTCCAAGAAGAGATTAGGCAGGAAGGCCATGTGGAAGGCAGGCAAGCATGGTAGGGCTCTGGGGAAGGGACTCTCTTCCCCGCAGCCAGCCAGCCCCAACATGCTTGCCTACCTTCCATGCGGCCCTCCGCTTGCCTGCCTTTGCAAGCTGGCCACCGGGACACCGAGAAGGCTGTGTGGAAAGCAGGCAAGCATGGAAAGGCTGCCGGCCGCGTGGGAGTAGGGGATGCAGGCTGGGATGGTGGAAAGCAGAGACTAGGCAGGACGAGCGAGCGGTGACAGCTGGACCGGTTCAGGGGTGTGGCCAGCCAGTGGTCCCTACCAGTTCGGCGACCCAGGCCCAATGTTCGCTACTGGTTCTCCTGAACAAGTCCAAACTAGTAGGATTTCACCCCTGAAGCCAAGGTTGGACTTTGTCGAAGCAAAAATAGAAAGAATATCAACCCTTTTTGGTGTTTAAGACTCCTAACAGTACCATGAACAGCAACAATTCAAACTGATGGATCATAAAAGAAATCAATCCAGCGTTTTCATTTGAGGCACAAAAGACAGGTTCAAGTTATCCTACTTCAGACACATTATGCGAAGATCTCACTCCCTGGAGACGACTCCAATGCCGGGAAAGAAAGAGAAGATGGTGACCAGCAACAAGATAGATCGCTCCAGTTAAGAGTAGCAATGAGAGCTGAAGACTCAGTAAGGACAGATCACCATGGAGAAAATCTCAATGGTCACTAAGAGTCAACAATGACTTGATGGCACATAATCATTACAGGTAGTCCTCAACCTACAACCATCCATTTAGTGACCGTTCAAAGTTACAACTGACTCATGGCCGTTTTTCACATGACTGTTGCAGCATTCCCCATGGTCACGTGATCAAAATTCAGACCCTTGTCATCTGGCATGTCACCAGATTCACTTAACAACCATGTAACTGACTTAACTGCAGTGATTCACTTAACAACTAGGGCAGTGTTGGTGAACCTTACGCGCAGGAGCACCAGAAACCGGAAGAGCTGAGCTTCCAATTTCCAGCATGTGCGCCAGTCACCTGGTCTTCCAGGTTTTGGCATGCATGTGTGTGTGAAGACCAGCTGGCCAGCCCTGGAAACCAGAAGGCCAACAGGAGATGGCTGGCATGCCTGGAGATACAGCTCTGTATCTCTGCCACTTTGGGCACATGTGCTATAAGCTCACCATCATGGAACAAGGGCAAGAAGGGTTGTAAAATGGGCAAAATTCACTTAACAACTGTCTTGCTTAGCAATGGAAATCTTGGGGTCAATTGTGGTCATTAAATCAAGGCCTACCAGTATGTGGCATTTTATTATATGTTAGTCTTCCAGGTGTCACAAGATGTTCTTATTACAGCAAAGTTGCTTTCCTTGTTCACATTCTCTCCCATGCATATGAACAACCTTTATAGAAAGGGAATTGTAAAATGAAAAAACAAAACAAAAAGGAAAGTGGTTGTTTGATCCAAAGCCAAAAATGGGCCAGCCTGTAAAAATAGAAGCTGATACAGCACCAAGGAACTATCTTGTGTGTATGTCTGCATTACATCTACAGACAGGTATGTGAACAGAGACAGAAAATTTATTTAGTGATTGTATTTTGTAAAATCCCATCTTCCTTTATTCCTCATTGCTTGTAGCATATAATTGTAAACATCTTTTGGTAGGGTTGGTAGGTGGGTGGGAACTGCCATCGGGCCCTCTCCAAAAGTTCTTAACAACACTGTTACATGGAAAAATTAAAAAGATTAGGAATCTCTCCAAAGGAGATTTTAAACATGTTTGTCCAGCATTCCCTTTCTGTACGAAAGAACCATTCTTCCCTTAATAGAAGAACATAGTTTAATCTCATGAATCTGGCCTGGAGTGAATGTGGCTGCGTGTATATACATATACACATATATACACACACACACATAGCAACCACAAATTTTGTCTTGTTTTACAAAAGAAGAGATGAAACAAAACTTAATATCTATATATCTATATCTCTATATATCTATGTGTGTGTAAGTATTTGTATAGATTTCATATTCAGAAGGGACACAAATGAGGTCTCGTGTTTTATCATTTCTGTACACATGGCACTGCGCTGGGCAGTGCTAGGAGGAAACAGATGCAGTCACTTGCCTTTTTTAACTAAAAACAAGAGAGAATAATATAACTGTAACAATTAAAACTAAGGACTCCTAGCTTTGCCATCAGATGTAAAGTCCCCTTCGGCCAAGTGTGGAAATAAAATGAGTAAGCAACCCGTTTGATTTAATTTGGCGTTCTATAGACAAAAGAGTCTTGATGTTTACTGATCTCAAAAAGAAGGATTTTCCATTCAGGGTGTCCAAGACTTCGAGGCTTCCTCAAGGGGGGCATGTAAAGTCATAGTGGTAGGAATGAGCCCAGAAAACCTGGATATCACATCCACTTTTGTAGCTGGCTTGCCTGTCCCTTAATCGTAACCCCACGGTCGATGGATGAAATGAGAAAGGGTTTAAACTTGTGTGCAATCATCTGCTGGAAAAAAAAAAAAACTATTGGTGTGACCGAGCCTAGGCACCAAGATCTGCCTAAAGAGCTCCTGGGTCAACCATATCCAAGTCCCGTCCAAATGCCACACAGAACAGTGGTTTGCAGATGTTACGGTCTCTGGTTGAATTGCCCTTTGGATCGAGAGTTCATCTACAAGCCAAACCCTAAGATACAGGTGTAGAGAGAACGTACGTGCACATGTATGTGTTAGTGTGTGCAATACATCGTCCAACGTGCTACAGAGCCCTTGTGCCTTCCAGGTATCTACGATGCCCAGTTCAACATCTTGGCTGCTGTCCTGTTCTGGGTGAGGGGAGGGACATGCCCACCCAGGAACTCTCCTTTGTGCACCCAGAACCACGGTTAGTCCCTGCAGGTGGAAAGTGCTCACCGCAGACTTTTCCCTTGTTCCAAACATCGGTCGTTGGATTATTTGTTTGCCTGGTTTGGGAGGATAGGGGGTCTGGGTTGAAAAACCAGGGTGGCCCTACCATCTCAATGGCAGGATCTTGGAGAAGAGCACAGCGCCCTGCTGTGGGTTTTACAAGGTGCCGTGCTGAGATTCATATTTAGAGAGGATGCTGCGGTAGCGGGTTAGTTCCTGGCGGATATTGGCCACTTCCTGGCGAAGGACCGCGTTCTCCTTCTCCAAAAAAGCTGCCCGAACGGTGATTTGATTCTCTTTCAGGCGTCGAGCATCTCTTGAGCGTTTTGCTGCCTCATTGTTCTTGTACCGCCTGTTCCAATATTTTTCATCCTGGTGCAACATGGGGGAAAAAAAGGGGGGGGGACAGGCGGAGACAAAGAAGAAAAAAGTGACATGCCAAAGAAACTATCACATAAGTATTATGCACTAGATAATTTTGACAACTTCCCACAAGGCTCTGCATCACTTAAATGTTTCTATGCAAAATACAAATACACTGCTTTACTTTTATGAGCCAAACAACACTAGGAAAAGCGACTGAAGGTGCCGAATCCTGTGCCAGCTTCATGGGCCTAAGGCAAAGGGTTTTAAATGGATTTTAAAATGATCTTTTCAAGTAAAGGTGTACCGTGCTTGGATCATCTGGGACAGGATCTCTTGCTGACCTTGTTGATCTGCCATCACCTTAAAAAAGAGACTGAAAACTATAGTGAGCATACCCACTCTGGACTTCCCACTTTTGATAGAAATCATCATCATATGAACCCTTAATCCCTTGGCGGGGGGGGTGGAGTCTGGGCAACTGAATGGAGCTAGCAGTGTTTTAATGGCCGGAAGCCATTCCTGTCACCAGTGTGGATTTTTTTGTTCAGCAGATACATTCTCATTGTGCCCAGAAAAAGAATTATCTGCCTCTACCTAGGATCGAACTCAATAGCCTCCTGATTGTGACACGAGAGGTCCATCTCTGTGCCACCGCGCCACCCACTCCTGCTTTTGATACAAATATCCACACCTTTTGAATAAAGGAGAGTTTGTTTGGTCTGGTGGTTAAGGCAGCTTCATGGTCAAATTTATACAGATAACCCAAATTTGAACCACATTGGAAAAATAAAGTACAATTTAGTTTAGAATGCGTGGTATATGACGCCAGCTGTTCAACAAGTCCTTGGGGAAGTTATCTGGCTCTCTGCTTTTCCTAGTGTGGCTTTGTGATTAGGTGAATTGTGGAAACGAGCTACGAGTCGACGACCTTGTAAAATTATGTTTATACAGCCAAAAATATTAAACCATCTGTGGGTTTTTAGTTCTGTAGACATAATATCTTACAAGAACGCAGGATTGATGTCATGTTAATCAGGGATGATATGACTAGCACAAACAACTTACATAAGCAAAACCTCTAAAATGCAAGTTAAAATATCACAGAGTATTTGTGATAAGAACATTGTTAAATTCAAGGGAATTTCAATATTAACTGAAAATAATTAAAACCAATCTCCATTTGCTTGTGCCCTGCGCGTGCGTTACTCAATGTAAATTGAACAATTTACAATGAGCTGTGCATACACAGTCACTAGAATACAAAATGGCAGCGGTTAGGCGGCAGCGAGGGAACCGGTTCCGGGGTATGGCAGTCCTGGGTCGCTGCCGGTTCTGCGACCCAGGCCTGAATTCCACTATCGGTTCAGCTGAACCAGGCCAAACTGGCAGCAACTCATCTCTGGAGTGTACCCTTTGGCTGACCCTCCTAAAAGTGATCCCTGTCCTGCCAAAAACAGTGGAATCTGGGTTTAGACTAGTGTTTTTCAAACTGGCTGAGGAATTCTGGGAGTTGAAGTCTACACATCTTAAAGCTTCCAAGTTTGAAAATGGCTGCTTTAGTTCATGCTTCCCATCTTCCTAACTTGATGGGCCTGCAACTGCCCTGGCTGAAAAGAATGAGAGAGGGCCGGAGTCCAAGACACCAGGAGGGTTTCAGCTGAGGAAGAATCTCCATTCAATGACCTTTCAGTGGCGCCAGACAAAAAAGTAATCCATTCATGCAAATGAGTGGCAGATTTTGCCAAGGAGTGTGAACTAACTAAGGAGTTTAGTTACTCCAATATCTGCTGCAAAGCTTCCTACTTTGTCTTCCTGGCAACGCTCTCTTTCAAAAGAGTAGAAGAAAAGTTTAGCGACCATTTGAAAAGCGAAAATGAAACATTACAGGCAGCTAGTCCAGAATACTAGAAAAAGTGCTAGGGAACAGAACTAAAAGAAGGCGCTGAGTGGATGAAGGATGCTAGAAATAATAAACAAGAATTTTTTTAGCTAAATCGAAGAATTAAAAAGAAGAAGATACAGGTAGTCCTCAACTTACGACCACAATTGAGCCCCAAAATTTACATTGTTAAGTGGGAAATTCGTTATGTGAGTTTTGCCCCACTTTACGACTTTTCTTGCCACATTTCTTAAGTGAATCACTGCAGATGTTAAATTAGTAACAGGTGTGTTAAGTGAATCTGGTTTCCCCATTGACTTTGCTTATCTGAAGGTCTCAAAAGGGGGATCACAAGATCCCGGGACACTGCAACGGTCATAAAAATGAATCAAGCATCCGAATATAAATCACATGACCCTGGGAATGCTGCAACGGTCATATGTATGAAAAATGATCATAAGTCAGTTTTTCCAGTACCATTGTAACTTTCAACGGTCACTAAGTGAACTGTTGTAGGTTGAGGACTACCTGTACATTAAATTAAGCAGCTGAGCAAAAGTGGTAAAATGATAACAAGTAACAAATAAAAAACCAGATCTACTCAACTTCTATTTTGATTCTCTTCTCTAATTTGAGAAGCTGAAATGAAGGAACAGGACTGAGATAAAGCAAGAAATTACAGATACTCCTCAACTTACAACCATAATTGAGCCCAGAGTTACCATTAAGAGCCAAGGTGGCGCAGTGGTTAAATGCAGCACTGCAGGCTACTGCTAGATCAGCAGGTCAGCGGTTCAAATCTCACCGGCTCAGGGTTGACTCAGCCTTCCATCCTTCCGAGGTGGGTAAAATGAGGACCCAGATTGTTGGGGGCAATATGCTGACTCTCTGTAAACCGCTTAGAGAGGCCTGAAAGGCCTATGAAGCGGTATATAAGTCTACTGCTATATTGCTATTGCTTTACCATTATAAGTCATGCTGACCGTTACGCAGGCCACCCCGGGACCATGTACAATTTTACAACCTTTTTGTTGTGGTCATTAAACAAACACTGCTGCCACTAAGCAACGGCCACAGTCACTAAGTGAATGCTGCAGTTGTTAAGCAAATGCCACAGTCGTTAAGTGAACTCATTGTTTCCAATGGGTTGTGTTTGCTAGCAAAAACAATAAATTGTCATAATATGGGCCAGTTTGCAAGTGTGACATGACTGTGGAAGGGTGTGTGGCTGTTGGAATTTTGAAAGCAGGTTCTAAGTATTCTTTGAGGGGGGTCCATTGTAAGTTTGAAGGATTGCCAACCCATTGGTTGTAAGTTGAGGACTACCTGTAGCCTGCAGTATTTCGTGACCTGTCAAAAGCGCGGACGGCAAAAGCGCGATCGACAAAATCGCGCCTTTGACGTCATCACAGCGCGACGAAAAAGATCGAAAAATTCAAATAAAAATTAATAAAAATTAAATTAAAGCAAGCCGATTCACATAAAGGTAAGGGTTAGGGTTAGGGTTAGGGTTAGGGTTAGAGTTAGGTTAAGGGTTAGGGTTAGCTTTAGAGCGTTAGCGTTAGCGTTAGGGTTAGGATAAGGGTTAGCGTTAGGTTTTTCGTTACTTTAACGGTTAGGTTTTGGGTTAGGTTTAGGGTTAGGTTAAGAGTTAGGTTTAGGGTTAGGTTTAGGGTTAGGTTTGGGGGGCTTAGGGTAAGGTTTTCGCTTTATTTTTACAATTTTTCGATCTTTTTCGTCGCGCTGTGATGACGTCACAGCGCGCTTTTGTCGAGCGCGATTTTGTCCTACGCGCTTTTGTGGTGGAACCGCAGTATTTGGCTCCAAAGCAGAAAACGTGTTTCAGAGCAGGTGTTACTTGCTCTAACTGTGGGCAGCCCCTTGATTCTTTTACCTGGACTCCTTGTTGCTATCTTCCTAACTCAAACACATCTCCCAGCCCAGGAAAAGTTCTGAATACACCTGTATTGGATCCAACAGCACCTTTTCCACTCTGGCTGAACCTTTGAGGAACCCTGGAGAACTGATCTAGTGACCGAAGATGCATTATATCTGTCTTTAAAAAAGAAGGAAAGGTGGATCTAAGAAGTCACAAACCTGTCACTGATACCTGGGGAAATTCTAGGGACCATAAAGCAACCGATCTATAAGCATCCTGAAAACAATGCAATAATTACCTGAAGTCAAGATGGCTACTTCAAGACAAGCTTTTCTAAATTTATTTTACTCATTTCATTCTAGCTTCCTTGTTAAGGTTAGGGGAATGCCAAGGAGGATTATTTTCACATTACACAACTAATAGTTTCACTACATCCTACACAGATCAGATTCCCCAGTCAAATTTTCAGCCAATTGTTCAAGGGATCATTGCACTTGAAGGGAAAACAAACCCTAGGGAAACCAAACCAACTGGTTTGGAAAAGATCAATGAATGTGATTCTGGGAGAAGAAATCAAGTTCTATAAAGAACGGAAAAACGGGGCAGAGTGGGAATAGGACAGCTCTGTACCAATACTTTCAAGGATGTCATGCATGACCAGAACGACAGAACATGAAATGCTGGATTTACATTACAAGAAGGCTTTGTAAGATTAGAAACGAACATCTAAGAGCACTTTGGCAGTAGAATAGGAACGCCTGGAGATGGTGTGTTTTCCTTCACAGCTGCATCCAAGCAAAAGCTGAAAATCCCTCCACGGAGGAAGCCTTAACCTGGTTTCTTGCGTTGAGCGGGGAATTGGACTCGATGGCACTCCAATCTTTCTTCAATAGCAATAGCAATAGCAGTTAGACTTATATACCGCTTCATAGGGCTTTCAGCCCTCTCTAAGCAGTTTACAGAGTCAGCATATTGCCCCCAACAACAATCCGGGTCCTCATTTTACCCACCTCGAAAGGATGGAAGGCTGAGTCAACCCTGAACCGGTGAGATTTGAACCGCCGAACTGCAGAACTGCAGTCAGCTGAAATAGCCTGCAGTGCTGCATTTAACTACTGTGCCACCTCGGCTCTTCAACACGGCCTGCAGATGTGCAAGATTCAACTCAGAATCTTGCACATCTGTTAGCAAGGGACATGGTCTTCTGAACGAGGGTGGGATATAAATCAATAAAGAAACAAATGCTAACAAAGGCATTCTTAGAGTAAAAGGATATATGTACATCATTGGTAGGGACTCCAATTTGGGAAAAGCAACCAAATGAATAACAAGTGAAATCCTTCAAGACAGCCCAAACTTTTCTGGCACCAGTTTCGTGGAAGACAATTTTTCCACTTATTTTTTTTTAGGGGGGGGGGGGGGGGGGAGAGAAGATGGTTTCACTTGCAACCCAGATCCTGTGCATGCGCAGATAAAGCTTCATTTGTTGCACAACTAGCAGGCCACCCACCTATCCAGTCAGTGGCCTGGAGGTTAGAGACCCTGCTTCAAGGTGACTGACCACTTGTAAAACTTCTCATTCCTCCTGTATTATTCTCTCTCCCCCCGCCCCCCAAACATTACTAATCCATTACAATGGAAGGAAAGAACTAGGAAGATGGGAGTTAAAATCCTCACTCTACCATAAAGCGTCCCTGAAATTCATTCCTATTTTTAGCCTCATTGTTGTGAAGAGAAAAGACGAGGGAGAAGGCCTAAGCATCCTGTTTTTATCTCCCTGTGTTTAGGTCCATGGACTTTTTGAAAATACTCAGATCTAACCTGACCAGCAGACCACTTCTCTGCTTTCTGTTAAACCATGTACTTTCTTTTTAGCCTGAAAAAGGTCATACAGGTAATCTTTGACTTAACGTCCACAACTGGAACCAAAATTTCAGTCACTAAGTGATGCAGTTGTTAAGTAAGTCATTAAGTAGTCAAATCCGTTTTTACTAGAATTGGATTATGTCTAGTTTAATGAAAAGAAGGGGTGACATGATAGCAGTGTTCTAAGGGGCTGCCACAAAGAAGAGGGGATCAACCTATTCTCCAAAGCACCTGAAGGCAGGAGAAGAAGAAATGGGTGGAAACTAAGCAAGGAGAGAAGCAACCTAGAACTGAGGAGAAAGTTCCTGCCGGTCATAACAATTAATCAGTGGAACAACTTGCCTCAAGAAGTTATAAACGCTCCAACAGTGGAAATTTTTAAGAAGAGATTGGATAACCATTTATCTGAAATGACAGGGTTTCCTGCCTGAGCAGGGGGTTGGACTAGAAGACCTCCAAGATCCCTTCTAACTCTGTTATTCTATTCCTATTCCTATTCTATTTCTATTCTATTCTACTCTAATCTTCTAAAGTGAATCACATGGTCACTGAATGAATCACATGGATGTTAAACAAATCCAGCTTCCCCAACTGATTTTGTGTGTCAGAAGCTAACTAGGAAGACTGCAAATCATAATCATGTGACTGGAAGAGTGATGTGACGGTCATAACTTTAAGGACCAGTCATACGTCATTTTTTCCCCAAGGCCATCATAACTTCAAACTGTTGTTAAATGAGCCCTTCATAAGAGGACTACACATAAGTGTCGGGCTTGCGCTACATCTAAACTCCTCCTAAATCATTTTCAACCAACTGCAAAACCCAAGAATTTATTATACGTGCAATGAACACATAAAAACTGTTTATGGTCTTGTTTTCATTGCTTGGTTTGTGAGTAAACTTTGTTCTTTCTTTATCTGAATACTATACTCCCTTCCTTAAAGAAACATCCAAGCTATTTCAACCACATGGAGGAGGATGGGAAAATGAAAGCCAAAGGCCTCTGAACCCCAAAACAGCAGCCTATCTTTATTCCAACTCACCTTCTGATCATCAGGAACCTGTATTTTCCGGGCCTTTTTCATGATTGGCTGGGGCTTAAGCTCCTCTTCTGAGAACCGATGCTTGCGAGGGTCAAAGGTCTCGTGGCCTGGAATGCTGGACAAGGCCAAATCAGCAGGGTCAGGGTCAAAGTTCATGAGGACCTCCACAGCCTCAGGGTCTACCGGGCTGGGTGTGCTTCGGGATACTGGCGTGATAGGACCTGAGGCAGGTAAGGAAGAAGGCGGGTGAATTTTGCACAAAGCACCATCAAAAGTTACCTGCTGGTCCCTGTTCCTTCCTGATGAACATATGTCCAACCGCCCCTCTTGCTTCTCGGTGCACTTCAACTCTTCAAGAAAGGGATTAACAAATATTGTGGAAAGCAACTCAGTACATTTAAGTGCTGCTGAGCCAACACTAGTAAGAATTCATATTAAATCCTACTTAGTGGTGATAAAAGCAGCAAAACGGCAACATTTTTCCGCTCTTATCATGTCCGCAGATAACTGCCCAGCCACCCTGTTTAGGGTGACCCGCTCCTTACTTAACCAAGGAACTAGAAAAGACCCCTTGCAGGATAGGGCTGAAGAATTTGTTCAGTATCTGCAGGATAAAATCACTCAGATCCGGACAGGCTTGGACTCTGACTGGGTAGATTCGGGCGAGTCGACGGGGCTGAATCTGGGTGGAGACTATCTGGGATGAATTTGACCCTGTGACTCCCGAGGGCATGGACAGGATTATGGGGAGACTCAGTGCTGCCACTTGTGTGCTGGACCCGTGTCCCCCTTGATTAGTTTTGGCTTCCCGGGAGGTGACACGAGGCTGGCTTCAGGCGATTACCAACACTTCATTGAGAGAGGGATTCTTTCCCATCGCCTTGAAGAAAGCAGTGGTGAGGCCTCTCCTTAAGAAGCCTTCCCTAGACCCAGTTTCTTTAGCCAACTATCGTCCGGTCTCCAACCTTTGCTTTGTAGCAAAGGTTGTCGAGAGTGCGGTAGCATGTCAGCTTCCCCAGTACCTGGATGAAGCTGTCTACCTGGATCCGTTTCAGTCAGGTTTCAGGCCCGGGTACAGCATGGAGACGGCATTGGTCGCGTTGGTCGATGATCTCTGGCGGGCCCGGAACAGGGGATGCTCCTCTGTCCTGGTCCTATTAGACCTCTCGGCAGCTTTCAATACCATTGACCATGGTATCCTACTGCGACGACTCGGAGGGTTGGGAGTGGGGGGCACCGTTTTACGGTGGTTCTCCTCCTACCTGTCGGATCGGTCGCAGTTCGTGTTGACTGGAGGGCAGGGATCGACCCCGAGGTCCGTCACTTATGGGGTGGCCCAGGGGTCGGTTCTCTCACCCCTCCTGTTCAACATATATATGAAACCGCTGGGTGAGATCATCCGTGGTTTTGGGGTACAGTATCATCAATATGCTGATGATACCCAATTTTTCATCTCTACCCCAAACCATTCAAACGATACCCTCGACGTGATGTCCTGATGCCTGGAGGCTGTGTGGATCTGGATGGGGAGGAACAGGCTCAAGCTCAATCCCTCCAAGACTGAGTGGCTGTGGTTTCCGTCATCCCGATTTATGCATCTTGTTCCATCTTTGATGATAGGGGGAGAAATTTTAGCCCCCTCAGAGAGGGCCCGGAATCTGGGAGTCCTCCTGGATACACAGCTTAGTTTAGAAGAACACCTGACGGCCATGACCAGGGGGGGGGCTTTTACCAGGTTCGCCTGGTATGTCAGTTGCGCCCCTTCCTGGATCGGGATGCTCTGTGCACAGTCACTCACGCCCTCATCCTTTCTCACCTGGACTACTGCAACATTCTCTACATGGGGCTGTCCTTGAAGAGCACCCAGAGGCTTCAGCTGGTCCAGAATGCGGTCGCGCGGGTTATCATGGGGGTACCTAGGTGCTCCCATGTTACGCCCTTTTTAGGCGGCCTGCACTGGTTGCCGGTTGTTTTCCTGGTACGATTCAAGGTACTACTTATGACCTTTAAAGCGCTCCATGGCTTAGGCCCAGGGTACCTGTGCGACCACCTACTGCTACCAGTAGCCTCCCACTGTCTAGTGCGATCCCACAGAGTTGGCCTTCTTAGGATGCCGTCGGCCAGGCAGTGTCAGCTAGCGACACCCTGGGGGAGAGCCTTCTCTGTGGGAGGGCCTTCCCTTTGGAATGAGCTGCCCCCGGAGCTTCACATAATCCCCGACCTCCGGTCCTTCCGGCACACCCTAAAAAGTTGACTTTTCCAGCAACCTGGCCTGAACAAAACAAAATAAATGATTTATTTAATTGTTAATTTTAATCTAATTTTTAAAAAGTTATTGTTAATATTAATTAGGTTTGTTTTTGGATACTCTATCTAATTTCCTTTTTAACTTTTGTAATATGTGTTTTGTTTTTTTAATGTTATACGCCGCCCTGAGTCCTTTGGGAGAAGGGCGGCATATAAATCCAATAAACAAACAAACAATGCAGGTTAAAAAGCATCCCAACAACCCCATTTGGATTTTCTGGAGCCCTCCATGTTTGACAGGACATAAGAAGCAGTCAGAGAAAGAGCATAGAAGCAAACTTGTTCTGGCAACCCCCAAATCAAGGGATGGTTGATTTAAAAGAGTGTTTTTCCACCTCAACAACTTTAAGAGGCATGGACTGCAACTCCCAGAATTCCCCAGCCAGAATTCTGGGAGTTAGTCCACACCTCTTAAAACTGTTGAGGTGGAGAAACATCGCTTTAAAAGCTTATTAAGTTACCCTGCCTGCAGAAATCAGGGGATGTGACAGAGAAGGAGAAGGTCATTTTGTGGCTAGCAAAAGCACCGATGGCTTGGAATTTTGCAATGTTGCAACACCCCTGTGCAATGGATAATGAGAGCACTTGCCAGAAAACAGATATTCAATATATCTTGACAATCCTCCCAATCTTTAACGCTCCCCTGAAATCCTCAACTTGAAACACCCCCCCCCACTTCCTAACTCCAAATTTCCTGGTTCTTCCCTCCCTCTTCCTCAAGATTTAGGACCTAGAAAGTGAATTCAAAATGCAGGTCACAAAGTAATATAACCTTCATAAATTATAATGTGCAGTTTTAAATGCTCACCACCAACAACCTGCAACTCAATCAGCTGCTAAGATCCATCCTGGATCCAAAAGTCCCTTTTGCACTTAACCTCCATTTCCTGTTCTAGCCAACATTTTCCCTATCAGCATTCTAGCTTTTTATTGTTAGCAAACCATCTCCCTCTCCTCCTCCTCTGTAAACAAATTAATGCTGTCTCTCTCCCCCCCCCCCCCCGCCGCTCTACTGTAACAGAGCCGAGGAACTCAGGTGCTCCTGCCTATTGCAGAACCCAGGTACCCCCCCTCCCCCAGACATCTGCCAGTTATCCCTTCTAATCTCCCCCTAGGAGACCCTAAATGACCGCCCTGCTGGAGTGCTCCACCCACCTCCCTTTGGAGGAGAACCCCACGGCTATTCCGCCCCGCTTTGCAAGCCCCTGCTGCTGGCCCCTCGTGGGAACCTGCCCGCTGGGAGAGCCACACAGGCACCCCTGGAGAGGCCCTGCCTGCCTCACACCGCAGCCCCACGTGCCCGCTCGCCCCGCCCTGCGCCGAGGAAGGGGCAGGCTGCCAGCTGGCAGGAGAGGAAGGGGCAGGCTGCCAGCTGGCAGGAGCGATGAGCGCAGAGCCCAGCCGAGCGACATGTGTTCGCAGAGGCAGGGTGAGAAACGTGAGCAAAAGCAGGAGGCTCCGTGCACAGACACGAGACTGGGCCTTTCCGAGCGGGCGTGGTTGACACAGGGCTCTGGCACACCAGTAACACGGGATTCCCCGCAGCCTCCTGGCACGCTAGGGCTGGGTCTCTACTCCAGGACACGTGCACACACATTCAAACATGCTCCTTAAGGGGGGGGGGGGAGAGAGAGACCTACAGCTGATGTTCAAGAAAGGGGAAAGCTTCATCCCGGGGAGTTCTCCTTCTTGTAAGTGGGGCAAAAGCCTTACATCTAGGATCTCCAGGTTATGGGGCAGTGTTCATGCAAAGGGGAGGGTTTTCTGTTTTTAAATGGAGGTTTGTTGGTATTCAGAAATACTAACATAGCTGATGAAGCAACAAGGGGTGGGGGGATAAAGGGTACAGGGCAAATATCAGGATTCCATACTTCCTGGAAGGCAAGAGAGTTTTTAGACAGAAGAGAATATTTGTCGTTCGGGGTTGAATTGTGGCGTCCTTGTTGTTCTCCGAGCTTGGTGATTTTTTTGCAGATGTTTCATTTTCAAACTAGGTAACATCATTAGTGCATTGATGAGGTTATCTAGTTTGGTAATGAAACATCTGGATGAAAACCACCAAGCTCAGAGAGCACAAAGGATCCCACAGAGGTTTTACAGGTTGACTTAAATGTAAGAACATCTAGAGGGGGGGAGGCAATTTGTATTTAATGTTTTGGATCCCCACACGCACACACCCCAAGAGCTCCAGTTACTTTCTTTAGATTTGAATAATAGAGAAAAATATTTGCAGTGGTCTTAGATTCACTGACTAATACATCTGGATGAACAAAACAATTTCTGTCTTCATTTCACATAATGTGCTCAAACAATTAAAACTTTATGGCACAATGTGATGGCCTGGTGCACACCACAAGGTAAGATCATGGCTGGGTTGTCTTTCCGTGCTGGGTCACCAAACTCCATGGGGTTTTAGTGTGTTGTGAGAATCCAGCCTATGTCTTACAAGCCTATGTCTGAATGGAACATTCAGAAATACGGGGGGGGGTTTCCAATTAACATTGAGCTAATTAAGTTAGAGAAAGTGAAGAATCATTATTGAGAAGAAACTTTACGGGAGGTAGGGGGAAGTAGGGAGGGCTGATGTAGCATCAAGTCTTAAAGTTTGTGGGGGACACTATACATTTATCAAATATAGGAATTAGAAATTCACTTGAAAGCCTGCATTATCTTGAACATTAGTTTAGTTGCATCACTTTTGCACCCTACTGATGATACTGAGGCAATCAAAACATTACTGATGTGCAAATCAACTGGAGCATCACTGGTCTAAGAATGACTCTAGAGCCTTGATGGAGAACCTATGGCACGTGTGCCCGAAGTGGCACCCGGAGCCATGTTGTCTGGCATGCATGGCATTGTCCATTCCTCTTCCAGGTTTCTGGCACACATGTGCACACAATGTTCACCTGGGCTTGTGCGTGCGGCAGTGCTGGAAACTGGAAGAGCTGGTCTTCCGTTTCCCAGCATGAGCATGATTGTTCCAGCTGATTGTTACACATGCATGTGCACCAGAATTCTCCAGTCAGCTATTCTGGGAATTGGAGGAATTCTGGGAAATGAAGTCCACACAGCTTAAAGTTGTTGAGGTTAAAAAACACTGCTCTAGAGCACAATTCTGGTGTTGCATATCCTCCAAGGAGTCCCAAACACAATGGATGGAATCAATTGATCCCCAGTAACTTGCACTCTTGATATTTTTCAGCATAACTGCAAGCACCACTTTCCCATCCAAAGCTCTGTAAACTTCCTCCAACTTCTCAACAATTACACTTCTAAATGGAAGCCAAAAAGCAATATTCAGGATAGCTTTCTAAATATTATCCAACTCAAACTTCTTATTATTCTGTTTTTTTAAAAATCCACACTCTCCACCTTTTTATTGGGAATCAGAACAAGTCTCAGTCAGAAATGAAGTTAAAAACAATAATATTACCACTGAGGTGGGGTTTGCACAATGCAGTGAATTTGGTTTACTGAATTAATCCATTTTCTAATGTTGTTGAACCATAAACTATTCAAACAGGCTGGACTTGTACAACGTGCTAATCCTTCCACCAAAACCCTAAACAAGGTTAAAAGTAACCAAACTTAGCATGTTGTGCAAATCTAGACAAAGAAATTGAAGTTTAGAAGTGATTGTTTTCAGCATGGGAGTTGAACACAATATCCACCTCAAACGTCTTAAACATCCCCAAAGACTATTAGACAGTTAAAGTAAAATAAAGTTGATTATATGCATTAATTCACAATGTTTTTACTGTTGGAAATTGTCTTAAATCTCCATCCCATTCCATGTACTTTTTAATATATCAATTTTATTAAAACATGGGATTTTCATCCATTGTCTCAATAGATGTAGCTCTAAGCTGTATAGACTTCATCTCCCAGAATTCCTTGCAATATCTATAATTAAAATTCAGTGGCTGGGAATTCTGGAAACTGAAGTCCACACATTGATGAAGATTACTGTGAACCTTTGATCAAGTTAGGATAGGCTTATTTACAGAACATTGCACCGTTAGTTGCCTTCAGATTATTCCATAAAATCTGTTTCCTGGTCCTCTTCACAATTCTCCACAACCACAAAGAAGCTTCAAACGTCTCTGAAATTCTAAAACTTCCAACAGGTAGAGAAAATAATTCTTATACAAATTAGGTTGGGATTAAAAATAACGTTCCTTCCTAGGTGCATGGTGTGGGGTAGCAGTACACAATTCCTTGTGTATTGGTCTGTAGTGGCATGTGACAACTAGGGTAGGAATGAGAGGTTGGACTTCTGAACAGCCAGGAGAAGCCTGTCACTGCCCCCACAACCAGGAGGTGGGACTGAAAACTATTTGCAATTAGGAGGAGATGAAACTGAT
Organism: Thamnophis elegans; assembly: GCF_009769535.1. NCBI lineage: Eukaryota > Metazoa > Chordata > Lepidosauria > Squamata > Natricidae > Thamnophis > Thamnophis elegans. The sequence goes on from NC_045558.1 coordinate 120,881,057, forward strand.
AGTTCTTGCCACAATTAGGGAGGAACACGAAACTGCCTTCCTTCCCCTCTCTAACCCACTGAGGATGCTAAAATAAAAAAAATTATCACCTCCACACCACTGCTAAGTCTGCAAAATACACCATGTTTCAAAAGAATAGTCTTTCTGCAGTTATCTATGGAGATTCTCAATCATCCAGGTCATAGCTGTCTCAAAGGTGTTTTTTTCCCCCTTTCAAAAGGCAACTGGGCTGTGTTTTCCTTGAGGAAGAAGGGGGGGGGGGAGATAAAATGTTTTGCTTCTTATCCAAGAAGCTTCATCAGTTCTGATGAATCTATTTTTCCATCCCCCACCATCAGAACTGATGAAGCTTCTTAGATGGGAAGCAAACCTTTTTCTTTCTCAAGGAAAAAAATTATCCAATTGTCTTTTGAAGAAAAAAAAAGCACCTTTGAGTCTTTTTATTAATCCAAGAATAAATATATTTTAAATAATTTTAGAGTTCTTTTTAATGTAAGAACTAGCCAAACAGGACAAACAAGAGTACATTTAGCACAAGGGTCAAAATAGGGGGTTAAAATTGAGATCTGGAGCAGAAGGAAGAAAAAAATGCAATTTTCTCTGCTCAGCGCACTAAGTCCTTTTCTCTTCCTACAGATTTAGCCACAGGAAGAAAAGTAACTTGAAAGGAATGATTCAGAAAAGAAAAAATGACTAACGGGGGGGGGGGGGGGGGGGGAACCTATACGCACTCCTCTCTTTTGCTGCTCTTTCATTGCAAATCAATTTTTTTAAATAAGGAATGCTTTGTTACATGCATCCATGTGTAACCTGGATGCAGGTCCTCAAGCCTGTGTGTCTTTAAATAAAATATAAATTACAGTAGGACTTTGCCCCTTATAACTTTAAAGGACAAGTTTAAATTATGCTTTCTTGTTATCCCATAGAGCAGGGGTGTGGTACGATGGCGCCTTTATGACTTGTGGACTTCAATTCCCAGAATTCCTGAGCCAGCCCTGCTAGCTCAGGAATTCTGGGAGCTGAAGTCTACAAGTCATAAAGGGTCCATCGTTCCCCACCTCTGCCATAGAGGCACTACAAAAGGAAAACAAAGCAAAGCATATAGCAATGCAACTCTAATTTGCACCCTAGCTTTATAATACTATCAACAAATAGTATTTGTGTGGCCATCTATGGTTTTAGGCCTGCAACCAGTTTGTGCTGGATGTGACTGCTAAAATATTTGGAAACTGAGGGGGGGGAAATCCAGATTGTGGGATCTTTGATGTTCTTGGAGCTTGGTGTTTTCTTGCAGACATTTCATTATCCAACTAGGTAACACCATCAGTGCATATGTTACCTGGTTGGGTAATGAAACATCTGCAAAACAACCACCAACCTCAGGAAGTAACAAGGATCCCACAGTTCAACCCTGAGTTACAAATACTCTCTCCTATAGCAAAAACAGACTTTGGGAAAGAGTTAAAAGGAGATTCTTACAAATCTCATCCCAAAAGCAGACCCACAAAAGCCAATAACTAGGTTTTCATCTTCCCCCCCCACTATCTTCTTACCCAATGTACAGCCAAATTTACCTGTCTTGCTGCAGTTTTGGTCATAATCACTGCCAACTAGACCTTCACCAGATGAAGAACAGACTGAAGATGATGACGCACAAGAAGCTGGTCGGCTAAGGTCTACCACTACCCCACTGGAAGGCGAGGCGGTGGGCTGGCTGCTTGGGGAATAGGACTGATGAGCTGGACTTGGGGGCAAATTTTCCAGCAAAAATTCGTCCAAGTCAACATATTCAATCTCGTTGTAGGGCAGGGTGCGCTCCCACAGCAGGGACCCCAGATATGCACAGTGCCCAGGCCTTGCGACGCTCATATCGTCCTCCATTTTACGTTCCTTGTCTTTGATCACACCTGCAATGGAACAGAAGCAGCAGGGGAGGGCAAAAGGGAGAAACGCAGATTAAAGAACAAGATGTGTGTGATGTGTATGATCTAAGAATAGGAATCTACTGAAACGCGATCAAAATCAAGACAGGCAATTAACTGGAAAGTCAGGATCTGGAAAATTAGACCAGAATTTGCTCATGCTGTGAGGAGAAGGCTGAAGGCTGAAAATCTTGAGATAAGATGCTTAAGGAAACTGAAAAACTTGTGCCAAAAAGTCATACATAAAAGTCTTTTAGAAACAAAGTGGACTTGGACAGGAAGAATAATTAATTAATTGGTTAATAATTGTTTCCCCGATACACCATACATTGCATCTTAAAGGGACAAGGGCCATATCTTGCCAAAGCAGTTTATAATTTAAAAAAAAGAACGACCTAATGTGAGGAGGAAAGGGAAAACAATGAATGAATATAAATTACAGCTATGCATATTTAAGCCGTTTAACCAAAGGTGATGTTCTTTTAAAGAAGAGATGGAGAACTTTAACCCTTTCATAACTTGTGGACTTCAACTCCCAGAATTCTTGAGCCAGCATGGAATTCTGGGAGCTGAAGTCCACAAATCATAAAAGGGCCATTGTTCCCCACCCGTTTTAAAGGAAAATATAATTCAAAAGGAATAAAAAATGCCTTTAGCAATGATAAGCGCCTTTCCCAAACCGAAAGTTAATCATTCAAAAGCAGAAAACATTGAACCTCATCATCTTCCAACTCCAGAAAGTTCAAAATGTTTAGCTCCAATTCCATTTATAGTTTTCTAACCTTGTCTTCAGCAGTTGTGGGAGCATCATTGGAGGCTTTCAAAAGAGAAGAGACTGGACTGCCAGCTGTCAGAAATGGTATAGGTCCCCTACTTGGGAGGGTAGGGGGGTTCGACTAGATGACTTATAAGGTCCCTTCCAATTCTGTTAATCAATCAATCTGTCTGTCTGTCTGTCTGTCTGTCTGTCTGTCTGTCTGTCTATCTATCTATCTATCTATCTATCTATCTATCTATCTATCTATCTATCTATCTATCATCTATCTATCTATCTATCTATCTATCTATCTATCTATCATCTATCTCTACCTACCTATCTACCTACTTACCTACTTACCTACTTACCTTGAATTTTTGGAAATGGCAATACGGGTAGTCCTTCACTTATGACCATTTGTTTAATAACTATTCAAACATATAACACTGCTGAAAAAGGTAGTCTTCACACTTATGACTGTCTCAGTGGTTACATGATCAAAATTCAGGCACTTGGCAACTGGCATGTATTTACAATAGTCACAGCATCCAGGAATCATGTGATCACCATTTGCAAGCTTCCCAAGGGGCTTTTGACATGCAAAGTCAGAGTGGGGGAAGCTGGATTCGCTTAACAACAGCAGCAAAAAAAAGTTCATTAAATCAGGCATGATTCACTTAACAACTGCCCGCTTGTCAATGGAAGTCCCAGTGCCAATTGTGGTCCTAAAGTGAGGACTTCCTACATACAACTGGAGGCTTCAGATTATTTAACAGACAAAGTGAAGAGGAACTTCTTGTCTGGAAGGGATACAGAATGCAATGTAAAAAATAAAAACTAACTTAGCACTAAGTTATTATAGTTTGCAAGTTAAGTAAATTAGATTTCACACACAGGTCTGTTTGAATCAGTGGTGGGTTTCAAAAATTTTTAGAACCTCTTCTGTAGGTGTGGCCTGCTTTGTGGGAGTGGCTTGGCAGTCATGTGATTGGGTGGGTGTGGCCAATTTGTAAAATGTGGTGAAACTCATTTAACAACACTTTTGCTTAGCTACCAAAATGTTGGCTTAGAAACTCTGGCAGTTGAAGCATGCAAATCTTAAAGCTGTCAGACCCTTGCACTCCTAACCCTTTAGAAAAAAATTCCAGGGGTATTCAAACTTGACAGCTTTAAGACTTGTGGACTTCAACTCCCAGAATTCCTCCTCCAGTCATGTTGGCTCAGGAACTCTGGCATTGAAGCATGCAAGTCTTAAAGCTGTTAAGTTACAAGACCCTTGCACCCCTAACCCTTTAGGAAAAAAAACCCAGGGGTATTCAAACTTGACAGCTTTAAGACTTGTGGACTTCAACTCCCAGAATTCCTCCTCTCGCTCTTCATCTTGATGATGGGTGGATGGGCGGGGGGAGGGACCTGGAACTGGTTCTAAACGGCAGTGAAGATTTGTGGAACCTCTTCTATAGAAGAGGTTAGAACTGGCAGGAACCCACCCCTGGTTTGAATCAACTTACTTACAGTGATTAATTGTGCTGTGGAGAGATTTGTAAAGTGTCAAATAAAATAATCATTCCAAGCTCCAAGTTACAACAGTTACAACATAAGTTACAACTGTTAGAATGTAAGTCACTGGAAAAAGTGACATGAACATTATTCACACTTACAACCTTTGTAGCATCCCCATGATCTTATGATCAAAATTCAGATGCTTAGCAATTGGTTCATATTATGACCATTGCTATGGTTTTTGCAACCTTCTGACAAGTAAAGTCAATGGGGAAGCCAGATTCACTTAATAACCACACTACAGAGTAGAGTAGAGTAGAGTAGAGTAGAGTAGAGTAGAGTAGAGTAGAGTAGAGTAGAGTAGAGTAGAGTAGAGTAGAGTAGAGTAGAGTAGAGTAGAGTAGAACAGAACAGAACAGAACAGAACAGAATTCTCTTTGGTCAAGTTTGATTGGATACACAAGGAATTTGTCTTTGGTGCATATATTCTCATTGTATATAAAAGAAAAGATACATTCACCACGAATCATAAGGTACAACACTTAATAATAATCATAGGGTAATTTAGGCTGTCCATCTGCCTGTTCCATTCAAAGATCAGATTTAAAGGTTCCTGAACAGATGGCCTTCCAGCTTTGGCTTGAGTGCCCACAAGAGAAACCCACCACCTCTCAGCTATGGGATTCCTTATCTTTTCATTGTTTTTTTAGTTTCTCCTGATATTGACTTGCATGGATGCAGGTAGTTTGTGGATAGTCAAGAAAGTTTCTAGATCAACAATTCTGGCAATGATAGTCAAAGTATTTACCACCAACCATTTATGCTACCTGGACTGAAACCACCTACCCACTGCATTCTATAATTAAGGCTTTGTTGGAAACTATTCTAATTGTACAGTAATGCTTCTCAACCTTAAGATGCATCCTGGCTGAGGAATTCTGGGAGTTGAAGTCCATACTTCCTAAAAGTTGCTAATGGTGAGAAATGCTGCTTTTCAGGGACCGATAAAATCAGAGGCACACTATATAACCCCAATTCCAAGCTTTTAAAAGTTTTAAAGTGGTTATGCAAACTAGTAACCCCATGGGTTTCTGCAGGAAGGGAAAGGGACAAATGGGGGGTGGGTGGTGGGGGGTGGGCGGGATAAGCAGGGGAAGTCACCACACAAACACCATAACTTACACCCTTGCATCAGATGTCAGGATGCAAACACATGAAGGGTGGCAGCTGTGTGATGGTATCACCAGGCACATACTGGTATTCTGCCATCTCTACTGTTTGCTGTAGATAACACTGTCCCACATTCTACCTCTGATCTCCTTGGTGGCTTCATGCAAACTCAAAATGAAGTTCCCCCCAGGTTAATCAGCAGCTGGTACCTTAAAAAAATTTGACCTGCTTTTTTTTTTTTTTAAAGTGGAATGCAAAAATTTGTTTCAGGTTCAAAGCCGCCTGCTTCTATCACATTGTTTCAATCAGTTCTCTTCTGAATTTGGAAGGATTCCAAATGATCTGAACAGCCTGCTTCACCCTTGAAGCAACTACTTTCCGATTAAAAAAGGAAAAAAGATATTTAGATCAGAAATATTCTTCACTCCTCTAGTAACAAATTAAGGATGCTAAATCTTCCCTCTATCTTTCTGCAATCATGCCAATCTTCTCCAGGATTTGCATGATTGTTCTTAGTGGTGGTTTGGTTGTGGGTTGAGTTTTTTTTTTTTTGCATTGCGCTGCAGACTTGGACATGTGTCTGACTGTGGTGTATCATGTGTTTTTATTTGGCTTTTTAAATATCTGGCAGCCAGGAGGCTCCAGTCAGGGGACGGCGTCACATTAAAATGGTTCTAATCTATGGCTGTGGTTAAAATGAAGGACTGAGAAAACAAGGACAACTGTAGATCAGTGAGGCTGCAAAATGCAATCGCTCCTATCTGTAGCGTAAAACTGCTGAAATTTGCCCCGGACTTATCCTTCACTTTCTCCGCCCCAAGGCCTGCCTGTTGTTCAGCAGCAAAATACAAGCGGCTTTACCCCAGCTGACCCCTGCTGCACTCAGCCATATCTGATCGGCTTCATCAGTGCTCCTGCTCCTTTGCTGCCCCTTGCCAACGTGCCAGCCTGAAGCTCAGAGGAGGCAGCCAGGAAGGTGGTTCTTTTCAGAGAAAGAGAAAGGGAAATAATTTCTCAGTGACTTTAATATAGACCATTAATCTAGGGCAAAAGCAAAAGTAATGGCAAAAGGAGTTTTTTTTCTGCCTGGGTGAGCAGTCTAGGTCCGGAATCCACCAGCTTAGGTTCAGATAGGATTCAATCTGCTCCTGCCTAGTGCCTAAAACAGGGGCAAAAAGGATCCATTTCCCACCTCCACCATCCATACACCCTGCCCTTTGGTTGCCCCAGTGTTTACAGCAGACTGCAGGGATCATTATTCATGAGTGGGCTAAAACAGAGGATAGTGCCAGGAGGTGAGTGGGAGAGGATGCAAACGTTTCTCCAAACGTCCTTGAGTTGACACCTACTATCTACCTACATGCGCGCGCACACACACAGACACCTGCCTGCACCTTTTCTCCACTGCACCTGGGCTGTCTGCACTCCTTCCACAAATCACAAGGTCTCTGGAAGCTTAGGTGGTTGTCTGCTTTACAGGTGCCCAACCCACGCGATGAGGTTCAGACAGGCCTGGGAGTGGCACTCCATACCTGAACTCTTACGCTTTGCCTGCACACGTGGAAAAGAAGTCCAGGACCAGCTGATGGGCTGTGGCGACACCAACCTGGCGCCCCGAAACTGGGCGAGTCACTCCCAACGCCCCATGACTAGATTAAACCCACATGCAATTCCCAATTGTAAAGAGATGCCCCATACAGATTGATCCCGGAACATTTTCTCTCCTCCCTCCTTCCTTCTCCTGCTCCTCCTGCTCCTCTCTTCTTCCAGTGCCTAGATCCACCCATCCAACTACCTGAAACTTGCAATTATGAACTGCTGAATGAAATCTTGTCCCAGTCACAGGGCTCATCAGAATAATCCATGGTTGATCTTTTTAAATGCCTCAGTTTTCCCCATCTGTAAAATGGGAATAATGAACTACCTCAACAAAGGTACTTCAGTGATAAAATGCCTACAGAGGATACATAACGGGAAAGAACAGGATATAGAAAGAATACTGCTGATATTATTTAAAATATGGGGAATAATACAGTGGAAAATAAAAATGAGAAACATGTTGTCTCCATTCCTCCTTTGCCTTTAGTCTTGGCTCTTAAGCCCAAAGATTTTTCCTCTGTGACACTAAAATTACCTCCTAAACTGTTCCCTCACCCCCCCAAAAAATTCCCATAAATGCCTCCCTGTGGCCAATTTAACATCATACCTAAAGCTGGACTTCAGCACATGAGGCTTGTTTTCTAATTCTGCCCCACTAGCTATTGCAGGGGTGAAAACTGTCTCAGAATACAAAGTACTTCAAGGTTGAATTCACACAATATATTTAACCTGCATTATTCCTAGGCATGTTATGTACAGTGAACAGAACCATCAGGTAATCCTAGCTTGGGGTCCACGTAACACTCTCACCCACAAACCACACCAGCTTTGTGACTAATGGCTCAGGATATTTGGAGATCAATTGCTAAAAGGAATATAATGAAAGGGAGCAGGGAAATAGCTAATGCCCAATATTCAGGCTGTGGCACCAAGCAATGAATATCACAAGATTTTGTTATTATTATTATTATTATTTTGAACCGAGGCTCCACCAGCCTGCTGCAGTCATAACCCAAACCAAACCAAACCAAAATAATCAAACCTCCAAAGACAGAAGCCAGGACCAAGCAGCCTTGAGAGTGGTTGGAGTTATCAGAAGCAAACCGAGTGCCCAGACAGCCAGCGAACGTAGACAACACAACACCCACCCCTCCCAAGAGCAGAATGCTCTCCAAAGCAACAAAATAATGCACGTGGCAGAAAGAAAAAAAACCTCAACAGCAACCCTTGAACGCTAATACGGATGGTCAAGGTTAGCACCAGCTCCCGAAATCCAGGCGGAGGGGAGGGGAGGAGGTGCACGTGAAGGAATATGTCTCCCAATGCAGGCATCCCAATGTACTTGTTGGGGGAAGGGGGGCTTAAAACACGCAATGGTCTCCCCTCCTGTCTTAATGAGGATCATGCAGCTAGGAGAAAAGTAAATATTAAATAAGGACTAAAAGGGGAGGTTGGGAGCCCACAGAAGATTCTGCCCAGGTAGGCTAAAAGGGGGTCTAACTGGCACCTTTCAAACCTTGATCTGGCTTACCAGCTGCCCATCCCCACATCATGGTCTCTATGCCGAGATACCCACCGTCTGTATCCTTCTGTCCACCTCTCATCCTGACTGCTAAACTAGAATATAAATGCCAGCTTGTGGAGAGAAGGAGCTTTCCCCCACACTTCTTTGCTTTCCCCCACACTTCTTTGCTTTCCCCCACTAAGGAAGGGGGGGGGGAGGAGAAGTTTGCTGACCCTGGGAAATGCCCTGATAGTCTCCACAATATCTCTGGCTGATACCACTTCCCTTGCCCGCCTGTTGTCTGATTGCCCGTGTGAAAAGTCTTAGAGATTGTTTCCTGGGGCGAAGCTCCACGCCGGCACGTTTCGTCCCCTCCTGCTGTGTCCCGTGGCTGAGCTGTGTGCAGCTTTAAGGGATTTACTGCTGCCAGCCAGCAGATGCAAGCGTGTGTATGTGTGTGTGTATGCATTTACAGAAACACCCCTTGATGGATCACCCTGGAAAACCCTGACGAGTTGGCATTTCTCCAGCAACAAAACTCCAGGAATCCTGGGTCCCCAAATCTTCTCTCCCGGAGGGTCTTAAAAAGGGAGATGGCTTCCCCTCTCTTCCCAGCAACCCAAGATCTCTGTGTTTATCCTCTCCTGGACCCCTCTCCTGCAAGGAGACTATGTCAGCCACTTTCCCACCTGAAATCCTGATACCCTGCACCACCGCAAGACTTCCAAAAGACCCTCCGTGATGCTGTTGCATTGTGAGGCATTAGAAGGACTGAAATAGAAAACACAACCTGAGTTCCAAAAATGCATTTAAAAAAGGAAGGAACTGCAACAGAAGACATTGCAAGTGTCATTGCAGGGAATGTATAAGTTTTAGGCTTGAAAATTCCTCTCTCCCCCTCCCCTTACTCCCCCCCCTCCTTATCTTTGAAAATACTGGCTCCCACCTACATCTTGGCCAAAGTCTCCCAGAAGCAAGCATCTTTCATATGGGTACAACTTCCCCTCCCCACTCCCTCTCCAGCCACTGCTGCAGAAGGGTCCAGATTTGAGGAGGACAACTCAGAAGTGCTATGTGCCTAACTCCACCTACTATACCGTATCCTATTTACAAGAGCTTTGCTCTCCTGTGGAATTCTCAGATCTAAGCCCCTCCCAGCCAAAAGCTATGAGAGAACAACCTCCCCCCCCCTTCCAAAGATTCATTAAAATGATGATCCCATCAAAATTAAAGCAGGGCTGTGTCTTCTATGCACAGGGAAAGCACAGGAGCTCCTATAAGCAATTTCTTTAGAAAGAATCTTCCTTGAACACAAACCTCATTCTTGCAATTCACAGTACAGGAAACAGAACAAAAAGGGGAAGTAACAGTGGCAGGTTGAAATGAGGACACCGCATTAATGGCAACATTCCCTCTGCTCCTCCCCTCCCCCTGCTTCCCAAATCCAGATGGCAGAAAAGGTAGAAGTGAAAGCAAGCAGAAAACCACAGCAAGGAGGCCTTTTAGCATTGGTGTGTTCCTGTTACTTTAAAAGAGATTGGCCAGGTTGGGATGGAAAAGACAATCCAGTGTTGCAAAGAATCCCAAATGAGCAGGGAGATTGGGAAACAAATGTAGTCAGGAGGAAAAATGAACAAGATGGAGTGACAGCTGGAATGATATTTATTATAGTGTGTGTGTGTGTGTGTTACACACACACACATACAGAGCCCACAACAACCTGATACCATTTATATTTAATGTGAGATAAGACACCTAATTCTTTTACATTCTTTTACATCCATGTTATGAAATTGGCATGTCTCAGGCAAGCTAGCCAGAAAACACTTGACCTATTAAAATGAAATACTTGGGAAAGGTTCAAGTGGTGGATGAAAAATGATGCCCGCCCAGAGGAGACCCTCACTTTTATTCCATGTTCCCACAGGCACACTGAACCACAAACCAGCCAAACGTAATGTATCTAACGTGTGGTGCAACCTGGCCAGCCATTCAAGTTCATGCTTTAGTAAGTGGGACAAGCCCATTAAAAATGGGTTAAATAAACCATGATTTGGTTCATAACCAGAAAATATGCCTTGCAAACATGGCCAATATCTTTCTCCCTCTAGGGTGGCTCATCCTCTTGGTTCCCAAACTGTAAAATGGAACTAGCTGCAATTCTATATATAGTTGATGGATTATGTGCCTCCAAAGTTGTTTTTGATTCCTAGCAACCACATGATGGATGATAGTAGATGAGATGATAGATAGATAGATAGATAGATAGATAGATAGATAGATAGATAGATATAGATGGCTGTAGATATAGACTGCAGATAGATAATGAATGATAATATAGATTGCATATAGATGATATATAGACAGAGATGAGTTAGATAAAAATAGATAGATGGATAGATAGATAGATAGATAGATAGACAGACAGACAGACAGACAGATAGATAGATACTGTAGATAGATAGGTAGATAGAGATAGATAGATAGATAGATAGATAGATAGATAGATAGATAGATATGAGATATAGAGATGGATACTCTAGATAGATACTGTAGGTAGATAGGTAGGTAGGTAGGTGGGTGGGTGGATAGGTAGGTAGGTGGGTGGGTGGGTGGGTAGGTAGGTAGGTAGGTAGGTAGGTAGGTAGGTAGGTAGGTAGGTAGGTAGATAGATAGATAGATAGATAGATAGATAGATAGATAGATAGATAGATAGATAGATAGATAGACAGACAGACAGACAGACAGACAGACAGACAGACAGACAGACAGACAGGCTAGGTAGGTAGCTAGAATGCTGATTGATAGATAGATGACAGATAGATGATAGATGATAGATGATAATCTACACAGAGATACACAAAAATTGCTTTAGAAATTTCTAAACGAACAAATCAAATCCCTCCACTGTGAACTGTGAAACAGTTGGAAAGCAGCAAATGTTTTGTGTGGCAAATGCTGGTTAGACCTGGCATGTTGCAAGCGGTGGGGTAGGGGTGGGGGTGGGGTGGAATCACTCACATGAGCCTAGCTCCTTGGTCCCCCGGCGTTCCGGACTCTTGACCGGTCCTTGCAGGAGGCTCTTGAGACTGACCATAGTGGAACTGGGGCCTCCGATGGCCAGAGGAGGAGGAGGAGGAGGAGGAGAAGACATGAGGTTGGGTGCCGGACTGCCCTGGGCCATGGTGAAGGTTGCAGCGACAGTGGGGGGAGCCGCAGCTAACTCCGGGAGATGCCCACCGCCTACGGTGGGTTTTTCCTCTTTTCGCCGATCTCCAGCAAAGTGTCCCGACTTTAGAAATATAAAAAAACACCAGTAAAAGCATCAAGCTTCGAACTATCGAAAATCCACCGACGATGCTCAGGAAGGGAAGGTAATTTCAGTACCTGGATGACAGCCCCCTCCCCAAAAAAACATATTTCTTTCCCGCTTGCACCCCCCCCTTCCCTCTCTCGTTCTTCTTCCACCACCAGCCCCGAAATAAGCCTCCAGGGCGCAGGCGGACGGCCCCCGCTTTGCCCCGCTCCAAATTTAGCGAACAGTCGGCAGCACCGAGAAGGATCTTCGCAGAAGATCTGTTAGGATCTTGCTGGAGATGAGAAGGCTGGGCTGGGAGAGATTTAATTTTTTTTAAAGCAGGAAATGATAATTAAGGACGATTATAATTAAGGAAACGGGAGGAATTGATAGTCTAACTCGCAATTTTTTAAAAAAAGATTTATTTATTTATTTATTTTGGAGGAACATTAAGGACCTTTAGGAGGTTTTTCCTCCAAAGCCCTAGCCTTTTCCCCCTCTCTAAAGGAAAAGACTGGGCAATGGATCCCTTCCCTAATAGATCCTGCTCCCTTGGATCAACTCGCCTGTTCCTCCAGCTAAATCCCAGAAGCACTGGAAAAAGCAGAGCAGTCTCCAACGCGGGTTTAAGCCTCTTCTCGAGCGGGCAATGAAGGAATCCGAGATTTTCGCACCTGCTTCTCTGCCAGATCGCCGTTATAATAAGGGGGAGAAACCGAAAGTGGATCCCGATCCGTTCCGGAGTCCTATGCAGGCTATCCCCAGAAGGGAACCAATGCATTTGAGCTAGACGCGTGCAATAGACGGAGAGATGCAGATATAAAATTGCATCAACAAAAAAAAATCGCTCCAGTTACTTTCCTCCACGAGCACTTCGCAACTATTTCCGAATTCGCCCCTCCTTTTGCCACAAAGTAGGAGGGGCCGGCCAGCGAAAGTGGGCGGGGCTTAGCGTGCCCTTCTCCACCAACCAGCCGCCCAAGAGCGTGAGATTTGCAAACAACGCTCCCCCCGCTGCTTATTCTGTCATGTGCGTCTGCCATGGGGCAGGTGGGGCTCTGACCTAGATTTGACCAATGGGAGGGGAGACGGTGGGAGGAGCCTGACCCAGTTTTGACCAATAGGAAGGCGGCAGGGGGAAAAAGGCGACAGTTCAGTGCTGGAAGCACGCGGGGAGGCACGTGTCGCTGGTGTTGTGATGGTGAGCAGAAAGGGAAGCCTGGGTCTTAAAGGAGCAGTAGTCACTGGAAAGTAATGGGGAGGGGGGGGGCGAGGATGAAGAGGGGATCAAAAGGTCAAATCTGGAGTGGAAATGACTTTAAAAAAAATATCCTTGAGGTTGGATTTGTCTTCAAATACTACCCAACTGCCTGAAGGGTGGCAATGCACCATATCCAGAAAACTAACTTTCTGGCATCCTCTAGAGGTGCAGAGAGTTTTGCTCTGACTGAAGCTTGTCAGTTAAAGCAGTCTCAACAACAGGGACAGAAGCAAACATTATTTCTTTTCCTGCTCACCATGGAATGATGGACGCATAGATTTCTTGGAAGCCTTTCCTGTCAGAATAATGTGCTTTTCCCATGGCGATGACCCAAAGGTGCTTTTTCAAGAGGCAACTGGACTTTCTAGTTTTTCTTTGAAGGCGTTTCGCTTCTCATCCAAGAAGCTTCTTCAGCTCTGGCAGGATGGTGGGGAATGGGAGGATTTGTATTCCTTGCAGGTTCTTGTCTGCAAGTATAAATCTTTCTGTTCCCCACTATCCTGTCAGAGCTGAAGAAGCTTTCTGGATGAGAAGCGAAATGTCTAAGAGATCTTCAAACTTGGCAACTTTAAGACTTGTGGACTTTAACTCCCAGAATTCTCCAGCCAACAGAGTTGGCTGGAGAATTCTGGGAGTTGAAGTCCACAAGTCTTAAAGTTGCCAAGTTTGGGGACTCCTGGTCTAAATCCAGTTACCTTTTTGAAAAAGCATCTTTGGAACAACCATGACCTGGATGACTGAGAACCACCATTGACATCCCATGGTGATGCTTGGCTTGGACAGATTTTATGTAAATCAAATGTGACTTAAGAACAGGGTTCCTCAACCTTAGCAACGTTATGATACCTGGACTTCAATTCCCAGAATTCCCCAGCCTGCTGGCTTCTGAGAATTGAACAGCCCACACATCTTAAAAGTTGCTAAGGTTGAGAAATGTTGTTTCAGACTAGAGTCAAAACGTGAGCCTGGAGAGTGAAACAATCACCATTTTATTCCACAATTGAAAGCAGCCATTAATGTTATGCTTTTGGTGTCCAGAAATCAACAGTTGAAATTTGTCAGGAAATGAAGGGAAACTTTGTAACTTATTAATTTCTGTACCTGAAGTTAGTAAGCTTTTTAAAAAAAAAATACAGCTGGGGCTTATTGAACATTTGGTAATTGTTAGGGTCTCAAAATAGGTTCCACCACAAATCCGCGGTAGACTAAAGCGCGCTCGACGAAAGCGCATACGTGACGTCATCACAGCGCGACGAAAATGGCACGCTGTGAGCAGTAAATTTAAAATTAAAGCGAAAACCTTACCCTAACCCCCCCAAACCTAACCCTTAACCTAACCCTAAACCTAACGCTTAACGTAACCCTAAACCTAACCCTTAACCTAACTCTAACCCTAACCCTTACCTTTATGTGAATCGGCTTGCTTTAATTTAATTTTAATTTAATTTATTTTTAATTTTATTTGTCGCGCTGCTGATGACGTCACATACGCGCTTTGATTGGGCGCGCTTTAGTGGACTGCGGTTTTGACGGGTCACGCTCAAAATACACATTTCCCTGTGTTGAACAGAGCATGAAACACAGGGCTAACATGAAATTGTGAGGATGTGTTTTTAAATAAACCCACATTTTTAGCTTTCATGATTGTGAGTAAAGTTATGAAAGGGAGGACTTTTTCGGATTGTATGATTACCTGTACAAATTCTGTTTTCCTGTGCACAGCTACCGGTAGTCCTTGACTCATGACCACAATTGAGCCCAAAAGGGATGCCACTGAGGCATTTGCTTAGTTAATTTTGCCCCATTTTATGACCTTTCTTGCCACAGTTGTTAAATGAGTCATTGCAGTTGTTAGTGAAACTGCTATTAAGTGAATCTGCATTCCCTATTGACTTTGCTTGTCAGAAGTTTGCAAAAGGTGATCACAAGACCCAGGGGCATTGCAACTGCCAAGCATCTGAATTTTGATCACATAACCACAGGGATGTTGCATTGGTCATAAGTTAAAAATGGTCATGTGTTACTTTTTTCAGTGCCATTGTAAACTTCGAATGGCCACCAGATGAGCTGTACTTGTCTTTCTGTCCATAGAAATAAACTGGATTCATACATCAGACTTGAATCATGATGCTTAGATTACATGTTGTATGAACTACGTTAAATGCAGTTAACCAAAACCACTTCAAAACTGTAGTTTATTCAAAAAAGCATCATGTATCCATCGTGCATCCAGCACCTGCTTACTTTCCTACTTGTTTCCTAAATCTGCACCAAAGTGTAAAATGCAAAGGTGCTTTTTCAAAAGACAACTGGGCTGTTTTTCCTTGAAGACGTTTCGCTCTTCATCCGAGAAGATTGTTCAGCAGTCAGAACTGGAGAAGCTTCTGGGATGAGAAGTGAAAAGTCTTCAAGGAAAAACAAAGCCCAGTTGCCTTTTGAAAAAGCACCTTTGGGACAAACACGATCTGGATGACTGAGAATCTCCATAGACATAAAGCAATTCCAGGTATTATTAATATACTCTCACAAGAGAACAATAAAATGTGCAAATTAAATATATATTTGTACACATTGTCAAGATTCACATCATGAGCTAAGGAGGCAGAATTGATGTTTCTTAATTAAAAAAGACCAGGTCAAAAATATTACTAGCCTTCTTTCAACCATTTCATTGCATAACTATAGAAAGATCACAGTTTTGATGCAGCTTCTCAGTTAAGGTTTATAGTTCATCATTTTCCTCTTTAAAGTCAACTTGAAGAATCATTCCCATTGAGAAGGACAAGGACATCAGAGGAAAGGGCTGAAGGTGCTTTAGAAGAAGATCAATCTTGAAGCAGCTGGGCTAACTGAAAAGGGGATTTGGCACTTTTATGAGGGGCAGAAGACCACTGTCAGGGGCAGGATCCATAATCAATTTCTGAATCTGAAAAAGAAAAGGGGGAGGGAGAACAGCTGGAGAATCATCCGGAAGTTATCTGACTTGCTTTCTTTCAAGCCAGCAGCAATTCACAAGATCCCCGAACATGGATTTCACCAGAACCCTCCCAGAAGTTCTCACCAAACTGTAATGTTAATTGTGACTGAAGGAATATACTTTTACATTTAAAATATAAGTCTGATAGTTTCAGTTCTAGTGCTATCCAGTTTCTGGAAAGTGGCTTAATAGTCTATTGAAACATGAGTGTAGTTCTTATTTTCTCCAAAAATGTGCTCCCAGGCAAAGGTTGGTTTAACTCTGCCAGACCACATTCCCTTGGGTGGAGACACAAAACTGGTTTGTTCACATTGCTTTGATCAGCTGGCCTCATTTGGTCAACCAGATTGCCTGACAGTTAGATAGAGACAAGAGCCTAGAGTGGCCCCACACTAGGCTTCTCTAGGAATTCTGCTAACTAGTTGCAGCATTCTCCTCCTCTATGCAAGTGAGCACATGAGGAGATAAGACACAACAGAATAACGTACAAGAAGGATATATTCTCCTCCCATCACCTACTCATGATATTGCTGATCTTGACCAAGCAACTATGGGTTTCGTAGTTTTATTACCCCATCAAAAAAGAGAGAGAGAGAGAGAGAGAGAGAGAGAAACAGGCCTAGCCTGCTTACTTCTGTAAAGGTGGCTGAGATACCACCATAGATGGCTGCTTCACCATTTATAGAGAGTCAACTGAAGCAGGTGAATGAAGCCAGCAGCTTGGATGCATGCAAAGAAATTTAGAGATTTACCTCTCGGAAACGTGGGTGGGCCGCATCCTGGACAAGCTGCAGGATAAGTCCCTCGCTGGTGGTTAGGAAGGCCCCGCTCTGACGCAGTCTGGACAGAGCTATGATCCTGTCCACCTGGCTAAGAACGGGAGACAGAAAGAGAAGAACCCAATGGAAGACATGAGGAAAATGGAAGGGGTGATGTTGGGACTCTTCTCCCCATACATCCCACTGATCACCTGCGAGAAGAACAAGCATCCACCACGACGTGAACGTCCAGCCCTCGCTCCATGGCATCCAAGGCAGTACTCTGGATCCAAAAAAAATATCAAAAGAAACTCCCATCAGTTTCTACGAGAGTGCAGTAATTCCTGTGGTGGCACTCTTCAGAACTCTTGCCACTCCCAGGGTTTTGCAACTCTTTCAGTTCTTCAACCATCTCCCACAATTGCCCAGTCAGCAGGCCCTCCTGGCTAAGAAATGCTGGGGGAATTTGGTACTAACTATGTGTTGTGGAGATGACTATGTTGGGTCTTCATTCCCGCCATGAATACACCCACCGGTAGTAAGCTGGCTGGCTGCATGTAAAGAAGCTGCTTCTCCTTTAATTCATAGGCACAGATTAGCTTCGTGCCTATTTCTAAGCTCTACAGGTAGTCCTCGACTTACAACTACAATTCACACCAGAATTTCCATGGCTAAGCGAGACAGTTGTTCACTGAGTTTTACCCAATTTTACTTTTGCAGTTGTTAAGTGAATCACATGATCGTTAAGCAAATCTGGTTTCCCCCACTGACTTCGCTTATCAGAAGCTGGCTGGGAAGGGTCAAGGACCATCTATAAATCACTTTTCTCAGTACTTGTTGTAACTGCGAATGGTTGCTAAACTAATAGTTGTAAGCCGAGGACTACCTGTACATTATTTGGCTGCCTTAGCTTGAGAAAAAAAAGTTGAAGTTGCTTTGTTTTACCCCCCTCCCAGGCTCCTCAGGATTTGATATTACACAATTGAGCCCAAAATTTCTGTTAAGTGAGATATTAAGTGAGTTTTGCCCCATTTACCACCTTTTTTGCAACAGTTGTTAACCGAATCACTGCAGTTGATAAGTTAGCAATGCAGTTGTTAAGTGAATCTGACTTCCCCATTGACTTTGCTTGTCAGAAGGTTGCAAAAAGATGATCACATGACCCCGGGACACAGCAATGGTCATAAACATGAACCAGGTGCCAAGCATCTGAATTTTGATCACGTGGCCAATGGGGAATGCTACGACGTTTATAACTATGAAAAAGGGTCGTAAGTAACTTTTTTCAGGGCCGTTGTAACTTTGAACAGTCACTAGATGAGCTGTTTCCTGTCAAGGACTACCTGTATTTACCAGACCAGCTACATCAATTAAAGATTCAGAGGTAGGAAGAAATGGATGTCTTCCCAATTTTATTCTGGCACGTAAATGCCGGTTGCAAACAACACGGGAAAGCACAGCTTACTTATCCATAGTGTGCTGAATAAATTATAGGTGGGTAGATTCACACAACATGCAGAGTCAAAACCAAAGAAGTCATATGACATGGCTGAGTATGTTCAACACATTAGATCAAAATATGGCTTATTTTTAAATCAACGAAACCTATGGAAAGAAACGACCAGGCTCAAAGAATACCAAGAAACTAACAGCACATCCCTGAGCTATGTAGAATCTCTTCTGTTGGTTTGTCTACACTAGGTAGTCCTAGTTCTGTTGTTTTGTCTACACAACACTATGACTGTAATTTGGACTGGCACTTTCATCACTGAAGAAGTCCTTAAATGAGTTATGTTCAATTTCACAACATTTTGCCATGGTCGTTAAGCAAATCACTGCAGTTATTAAGTGAATCTGGCTTCCCTCATTGACTTTGTTAGTCAGAAGCTGGCTGAGCAGTTCAAAAAAAATGGTTCAAAAACCTGAGAGACCGCCTCCTGCCGATTACCTCCCATAGACCGATCAGATCTCACAGGTTAGGTCTCCTCCGGACCCCATCCGCCAGCCAATGTCGGCTGGCGACCCCCCGGGGGAGAGCCTTCTCTGTTGCAGCTCCAGCCCTCTGGAATGATCTCCCTGTCGAGATCCGGACCCTTACGACCCTCCCGGCTTTCCGCAAAGCCACCAAGTCCTGGCTGCTCCAGCAAGCCGGGCGGGGCCTGTGAAACATCCAGCCCCGCGGAAATTGTGAATGTTGCGGTCTTGTTTTTAAAGTGTTGTCTTTGTCTAGTCTTCCCCCTTCTCTTGTCTATTGTGAGCCGCCCGGAGTCCTTCGGGAGTGGGCGGCATACAAGACAAATAAATAAATAAATAAATATTCCCATGACCCTGGGACACTAGAACTGTCGTAAGTACATGCTGTTTCCAAGCACCCAGAGACACCACAATGGTTAAAAGTGTAAGGACCAGTTGCAAGTCACTTTTTTCAGCACTGTTCTAATTTTGAATGGTCACTAAATGAATGATTGTAAGTTGAGGACTACCTGTATATTGTATGAACCCAGATAGGATAGCTTATAAGCATGATTTACAGTTTACTCAGCTAGTGAATCCAGCAGCGATAATTAATTCAGTAAACTATGGTTTAGCATGTTCTATTAAAAAAAGCTACTGGCTTATTTGAACAAGGCTGATATTCCTGATCTCTATATAGACCTTCCATTTATTTGTCTGTTAAGCCTCTAACCCACGTTTTCCTCCAGGAATACAAAGTGATTGAGATAGGAACCGCTCTCCCTTTTATCTGTACAATAGCCCTTTGCAGCTGGGTCCACAGGAGGTGGGGCACAATTAAAACCATGTTGCACTCTAAGCTCTGCCTTGGGGCAGAGTTTACAGCATGATGCTTCACCTGTTATTTTTGACAAAAGAAGCAAGTTCCTGCAGATTCCCATAATCTTGTAAAGAATAATCGCTTAGCGAGACCAGTTCAAAAGCTTGAGAGCTAAAGGTGGTTTAAACTTGAATCTCCCATGTTTACTCCAAGACCTTAAGCACCACCCTATATGTATGCATTAGGGTTCGCTGTAGGCCAGTGTTTCTCAACCTTGGCAACTTGAAGATGTCCGGACTTCAACTCCCAGAATTCCCCAGCCAGAATTCGCTGGCTGGGGAATTCTGGGAGTTGAAGTCCGGACATCTTCAAGTTGCCAAGGTTGAGAAACACTGCTGTAGGCAGAATGGGACAATTCTCCGCAACCAACTTACCATAGCCAACTCACCATGATCAACTCACCATGGCCAACTTATCACAGGACAATTTGTTGTGTTCAACTCACCATGGAACCAACTCACTGTGGGACAATTCAACAATTCAGGTTAATTATTTAAAATAATTTAATTTTTTTTTTTAATTTTCATCATTTACATTTCATTTTGTCCCACCTTTGGCATCCTTTCTTTAATTAACCTATTCCTTATTTCTTCGACATCAGTGCAACTCTTGTCCTGCAGCAAGTTGTCCTTTGGCAAGGTGGTCATGGCAAGTTGGCTGCAGCAAGTTGACTGTGACAAGTTGGCTGAGGCGACTCAGCCACAATGAGTTGTCGTAGACCCCTCCAGCAGCACCAATAGAAGGGAACAAATGTCCACGATAAATTTCCCGATAAGCCAAAGGGGAGGGGAAGAGGTGGTTAGTTATGCTTATGTTAACACCCTAAGTTATTCTCGTTATACGCTTTTCTTCTGAGGGGAGGCTGCCTGTCAGACCTGCAGCCATCTTTTCTTTTGGATCTTTGGCCTGCCATACTTTCCTTTTTTATTTTTTATTTTTTCTTGTTTTTACTATATTTTTATTTCCATTTTCATTTTCATAACACACACTCACATGTATACTATACATAGCCCATATCATATAGTATTAAATAATAATTACCTCTTGTCAACAATGCCCCCCCACCAAAAAATAGAAACTCATTATAGCTCTTCTGCTCTCCATACACCTCTTTCTTCTACCACCCTCCAACTTTCTATCTTCCCTCCATCATCCTTTTCTACTCTACTTCCCTTCTCTTTCTACTGCTCCTCTCTCTACAATCCACTCCTCCTTATCTTTGTCATCTTCCCCCCTTACCCTCTCTCCTATCCTTCTCTTCCCATCTTTCTTCTTTCCCACTCCTCCTCTCCTTGGTGTATTTCCGCTACATGTCAATATACTTAACCTATCCTAATTTTAAAGAAAAAGTAATAATAATAATAGTAAAGAGAATATAAAGTAAAGGAAAAAAAAGAAACAGTATACATGTGGAGTCAAATTACATTGAAATCTAACATGTCTCATCTAACCTGATATATCCCTCCCCCACAGCCTCCCCCCCAACCCCCCTCAACCTATCCCCCCCCCCGACTTCCCAGAACCCGTACACAGTATAGATTTTTAACAAACACAGTCTAAGATATATTGAAGAGGGAAAAAAAGAATAAAAAATTAATAACATCTTTACATAGAACTTAGCTCCTCCTTGCTAAACTAACTTTAAACAATTTAAATCATTCCTGATCTTAAGCATAGGCTGTCTGGAATTTCTTAGTCCCGTATTTATTTTGTATATAATCAATCCATTTTTTCCAGTCTCGTTTATATCTCTCATTTGAGTGGGTCTTTAAGATATGCAGATATTTTAGCCATCTGCCACACTTTCCATTATTCTACTAAGAATTTTCTATCGTGGGAAAATGGGAGGGGGAATTGTATGGGGTGAGCTGGGATGTAGCCATAACAAAATTCTTTCTAGAAAGCCAAGGTCATGCTTTGTCTTTACACCTCTGCACCTGGATCTGGATGGGTGGAACTGCCAGCCTGGCAATGGAAGATTCGACCATGTGATGGACTTGTGGGTGTGAGGGCAAGTTCTTGAACTTTCAACTGGGTGGGGGAAACCGTGAAGCTTTCAGATCCGGGTTTTCCCAGATGTGCCAACATTGCTCTCTTAATAAACTGGAACTTTGAGCAATACTTTGCCTCAGACTCTGATTTACTTTTGGATGCTATTTGGAATCCTGACATTGAGTTTATTAGCTTTCTGCTGAACATTGATGAAACCAAGCTCAGAAAGCATCAAGAACCCCACAGTTCAACCATGAGCTACCAATATTCTCTTCTACTAGTACATTGCTGCATCGCCAGCCTGTCTATCCTGGCATCAGCTCTTTTGCCCTCTCCCCAAAATCCAGGTTCCTGATCTCATACCATGATGCAAGCCTGTGTCTCGATCCCACACAGAATTACAGATTTCAAGTTGGGAACAGATGCCATCTCCTTTTCCACCTCTGGGATAAGCATGCTGAAGCATGTTTTGGTGTATTTGGGAAGTTCTTCAGCTCCCAGCTCCGGTACTGTTGGACCCAAACCTTTGGGGTATTGCTCAGTGACCACAGTGCAGATTTCAAGAGCTTTAGCAACCTGTGGGGGAGACAGAACAGAGCCTTGGGGATGGGTGTGGTGAAAACAAGCTGGACTCCCAGATTGTTTAGATGGAGAGGTAAGCTTTTCAGATGCTGGTTTTATGCTGACCCCTTGTGTCCATCTAAAGAATTGCACAAGACACCTTAACCTTTTCTTAAAGGCCTGTCTTTCATGAAGACCCTCTGATCGAGGGAGCATCCCAAGAAGTAAGTACTTGGGTAGTGGCCATCAGGAAGACCATTGTTATTTTGAGGAATTTAGTGACATATTTTTAATTCTCTTTCATCTTAAGAAAAAGCCTAGAGGTTTAGAGCTCTTTCTTGAGCTAGCCTGCTTGTTTTTTTTATTCCTGTTTCCTGGATCTTATAGCTCTACTACTCACAGTGAAAGTCTCAGGCTTTTGATTGCCATCCCAGAATCATGTACCACCAGTCAAGGTCAGGCCTTGCAATCTTCTGATCATAGCAGGGCCATGAAGTCATGGTGCCACACTTTTGATAAAAACCGGGTGGGTGGGTGGTGTTGTTGTTTGTTTGGAACTTCAGCATGGAACCTAGCACTAAGTACCATGGAAATTGGCCACTCTTGGGACATTTCTGCTGTCATTATTAAGGAACTCCTGACAACCTGAAATAAATTTTGGTAATATTTTGCTTGGTATATATGCTTTCACATATGTTATGCTTTCACATGTTTGCTGGAGTTAATAATATAGCTTAAAATCCCTATATTTACTAGAAGTTTCATTGTCTTCTGGAAGCCAAAGAACCAATTGCTTAGGCATCTGATCACTTTTGCCAAATTTGGCAAAACAACATGTTGTAATGCCTGGTTTTGCCAACATTAGACAGCAAATGCTAAACATTTGCTCCCAAGTCAGTAAAATTTGGACAATATCTACTTCAAAATTATGGACTAGACTCAGTCTTGGAGGAACTTGCTGGGTAACATCCCTAACAGCTAAAGCATGGCCTCCTTGTAACATCTGAATACATTCTGGAATTCATATTTAGAATCCTGAACTTCTGTACTTTGATTGGATATCTAATCGAAACCATTTAGTGAAATAAATAATTTCTTTCTCTATCCCTTCATCTCTCTCTGTGTGTGTCCTGTCTCTTAGAGAATGCCAAATTTCTTTGTCCTTACCCTCCAGTGTTTACCTTCAGCATCCGAGCTGCCACAGATACAATCTGAGGAAAGTAGCTGATGTTGGGGCGAAATTTCTCTTGCATGTCACACAGGAACAAGATGCTTGATTTGGGAACCACTTTTCCAAGCCGTGCCAGGGACATTTCCAAGCTGAGACCAGATTGAGATATTAGAAGATCCTGAAACTTCCTTTTTGCTATTTTATTAAATATACATTTGCTTGTTTTAAAGCCGTACAATTTATTTTGGTAACCTCAACAAAAACTCTATGTATATGTAAAAGAGTTATATACATAATGGGTAAGATCCAAATGTAGTTGTACAAAATCAACTGAACTGTTTTTTAAATATTTATTCATAAATTTCAAATGTGTATTCATTCACCATATATTTACAAGCAATTCAAAGTGTTGGGTTATTGCCTTTAAAGCTCTGCATGGCATGGATCTTAAGGAACCATCTCATCCCAAGTGAGACTGGCCCACCCCATCTGCACTGACAGGAGGCCTGCTGTGGTACCCATCAGTCAATGAATTTTGGTTGGCAGCGTCTAAGAGAAGGGCCTTCTTTACTGTGGCTCTTGCCTTCGGGAACATCTTAGTTCCTGATTGAGATCAGCTGCCAGCCTGATTGTGATTCCATTTCTATCGTTTTAGAAATAGTTATCTTTAAGGTTTTAATGCTTTTAATGCTGTGTGCCTCCCAGAGTTGCTTTAAAAAGAGATGGGTGGCAAATATATCTAATAAAAAAATATTTTTAGACTGTTCAACTCCAAAGTAATTTGTGGAAGCTTCACAATTATTATTAGCTCAGTCAAGCTAGTATAGGATTAAGAGCTCCTTACCTGATAATTATAGATCGTAGGCTGCCACACTGGTCCAATATGGGTTGGTAATTTTTATTTTATTTTTAATTTCCCAGTCTAGGGCTGAGTGAGAGAATAACTGGCTCATAGTCACTGGTCAGCTTCTGTGCTTAAGGGAAGATTAGGTTTTCCTCACTCCTAGTTCAGCACCTGAACTGCTCCATCACACTGATTCTCATGTAACTATCTCATAATTTGGGCTTCAAGTCCCATAATTGCTCCATTGAGATTTTCTGGAGTTTTCCATATTTTTGCTAGTGAATGTTAACAGACTTTCGTATTGATGCTATTGATACATAAAGAGAGTCAGACTGAACAAATACAAACTGTTTTTTATTTCATTTTATGTGTCATCCCACATGCAATCCTACCACCATCCTTAAGAATGCTTTAACGAAGAACTTGTCCTCAGGAACACATTGAATGCTATCCGACCTGAGAGGGCCATCACCTGCCATTATATTGTCAATCATTTACTGTTTTCTATACGTGCAGTTGCCTTGGTAATAATATAGGAACCTCTGCCTTTTCCTGTGCGGTATAAATTGCGGCCTTTGCTGTTGTCACTAAAGTAATAATCTGTTTCCAGCATCTTCCTATATTGCTGCTACCCAACACACAGTAGATGCCTGCTTGCTTTAGTGATCAGCTGGGATGACCCGGGTGACCCTGCTGGGAATATGTAGCCTGGCATACACCTCCACCCCGAGTTCTGTGCTTCGTCTTCCAGGAATACTCCTTCTTCCCCCCCTCCACCCAACATGCGGCAGCACAGCAGGACTTGAGGGAGTGGGGCTGGGAGACATGAAACCCAAGGATAGAGATAGATCTCGATGGAGAAAAATCTATCTTTGCTAAGTGTTGACACCAACCAGATGGCACCCTCACAGCTTCAACCTTAAGTGGTCCACCGTGGACCTCACCCCATTCCTAAGAGGTCTGTAAAGGGGGCGTGCATAAGCGCACCAGCATGCCTAACAAACCTGTCCTACTGTCCCCATCTATTTGCATTCATTTCCTTTGTTCATGTCCATGCTTATACGTAGACCTGCTATCTTGTACATGTTTGACAAAGTAATAAAATAAAATTAAAAAATCATTAAAAATCCAAACCGATGCTCAAACTTGCTTATTTCTTCTGGGAACTGAAAGCTCGACCTGCATTTCTTTAACTACCGTATTTAAATAGGATTCCTCCCCCCACCCCATGTGCTTAATTTAGGCTGTCACTGGGAGAAAGAAAAACACGGAAGCTGGCAGTTCTCTCCGCAGTCCGCAGTCAGTTCAGGCTTCACCCCGCCATCCACAGCTACCAATGCAAAACGCCTGCCGAAAAGGGCCTGACCCTTCCAGTGTGAGGTCGGTAAGGCGCCACGTAAGTGCTTTGCTTTGCCCAGGCCCTCATAAAGGCTTCACCCACCTCTCCGCGGAACACTCACCTTTCTAATGCTCTCTGGGGCCACTGCGAACTGCTAGCCAATCAGAAGCGGAATCGCTCTCACACGCCTCCCTCCAGCCACGCCTTCAGAACAGCCACTGGCCGCCAGTGATCTGGCTCTTGATGTCCTTTGCCTTCAGCCAATGTCGTCGCTCCTTCAGGCTCCACGCGCAGCCGTATTGAGACGCCACGTTCTAAAAAAAACAAAAAAAACCCCCACCTCTAATCAGGAAGTCAAGGAAAAATGTAGTTTTTGAACTGAGCTGGTTGGCCGGAGGGCGGCGCACGTGAAGAAACATGCAGTGCAAGGCGCATGTGTGATAGATGGATAGCTAGGTGTAGAGTTATACAAAGCTGGCTATACAGTAGTTAATTTAAATGTTCTTGAACTGCTGTCTTTAAGAAGAGGAGAACTGTTGATGGTGCCCTAGACTCCAGAAAGTTAAAACTTCATTTGAGGTTTAATGTTGAAGTGGCACTCATCTAGTACCATTTGTCTGGGACTAAGCTACATTGATCTCAGCTTCTGAGTGGAAATCCCATTCCCAGTGAGTGTACACAGGCAGCCCTCAATTTACTAAATCTGGGATATAAATAAATATGTTTAGTTCAAAATATCTAAATATCATTACTCTCCAATGAAGCTGATTACTAGTTATTACTTATTTGTCCAAGACTTTGTAAGAGAACTCACTCAATAAAATGAAGAGAGAACTAAATATTTATAACACATGAGTCAAGTCTAAATGACAAAAATCATAGTGGCTGGAAGTGGCAAGAGTTCTTAATAATATTAGCAGAGCCTTTCTGTCTCAGAGTAAGGGGCATTTTAGTCCAGCACTTCGTTTCTTACAAAGGGTCTCATACAAAAGTCTCTCTCAAGCTCTTCTACTGGTAGCATTTGAAGCCACACAATTCCCTTTTATGAGCCATCCCAGTTGACATATATCTTGAGTATGTGTTGTGTGAAGTAGTTCATTTCTAAATCTCCCTGTTTCAGTGGGTTAAGAATTTCCTCTGGCCACTTTATCCACACCAGACATGATTTTGTATATTTTGTGTCCTTCAGTTGCCTTCTTCTAAGCTAAGGAGTGAGACCCAATTGTTCTGATGATGATTATGTGCCATCAGTCAGTACTGACTCTTAGAAATTGTGTAGTTAGTTTTTCTTCAAGATGATCCATCCCCAAATCTTGTCTTCCAGTGATGTATCTACTACTACTGTGAGTCCACCCACCTTGCTGCTGGTTGTCCTCTTTCCAGATGTTGAAATCTTCTGGAAGCTTGGAAGTTTATTGACATTTGTATGCCGCCCACTCCCAAGGGACTCTGGGCGGCTTACAGATAAACAAGGGAATATAAAAATTAAAAATAGAAGTACAATTGTTTAAAAATTCACAACATACATACCGCTTAAAATGGGGCTGGATGCTAATCAACAGCCCCAGGCCTGCCGGAACAGCCAGGTCTTAGTAGCTTTACGGAAGGCCGGAAGAGTAGTGGGGGTCTGAATCTCAACGGGAAGATCATTCCATAGGGCCGGGGCAGCAACGGAGAAGGCCCTCCCCCGGGGCGTCGCCAGCCGACATTGACCAGCCGATGGCACCCGGAGGAGGCCCAATCTGTGTGATCTTATCCGTCTTTGGGAGGTAAATGGCAGGAGGCGGTCTCTCAGGTAGCCAGGTCCTAGAGAAGATAGTTCTACTCTCTTCCCCCCCCCACTTCCTACCTTCCTATAGATCTGTTTTCGGATGCTAAGATTCAGAGATACAGATTTTATTTGTAATAAGGGCGTCCTAATTTTTACCATCCCTTTCCTAGTCATTTCAGGCATGGAATGTGCATTTATTCCACAGCTGCTAGACCCTGAGTTAACATTTTTGTTAAGTTATTTGTTATGATTCCAGCAACTTTCCTCACTGGTTGCAGGTCGTTCCCATCATTGTGATGTGCTGATAGAACAGATTGCTCCAAAAATGCTTCACATTACCATTACTTAACTATTTTGCCCTTTGTTCGTTGCTCCAGTTTAAGAGATCTCTCTGGAGTTCTTCACAATCAATTTTATTTTTTTACCAACCTGAATAATTTAATATCATTCACAAATTTGGCCAGCTCACTGCTTACCCTTGTCAATATAATTTTTATCTCAATAAAAAAAGCATCAGGCCTTCCATTGAGAAAATTATCTCTTTAGTTTTACCATTTGCTGGTTCCATGCCATAAAAGAACAGATCCTTTTATTCCATAACCGGTATGTTTATTCAAGAACATTTCTAAAGACATGAAAGTTTTTTTTAAATCTAAGAATAGAATGCTGGAGGGATCTTTTCGGTACACCTGCATCAGGCATGAAGTGCTATTATCTTTGTTACTGGTTCGGAACTGGGAGCGTGTGCGTGCAGCCCTTCTGTGCATGCGCAAAAGCTTCTGTGCATGCGCAGAGCATCCGTGATGATGTCTGGGTGGGTGGGTGGAGCCTCTTGCCACTGCCACTACCGGTTTGCCCGAATCGGGGAGAACCAGCAGAATACTACTCTGGTCTGCATTGAATAACTTTTATTACTCATTTATTTACTATACTTTTCTATATATACATTAATTGTTCTAAGGTATTCTGCTGTATCTAAACTAAGATTATACCCTCCAGTGCAGATTGTGTGTTTATTTGATTTTAGCTGAGCTTTTTCCCCCCCTAATAATATGCCATCTCAAGACAAACAATAGTGGAAAGCCTACGTACAATGAATTAAAATGTGGATTGATACACCTCTTCAGAATGGGCCTCATGGCCTGGCAGATTAAGATGTTTATGTTGGCTTTGCAAACTTTAGTCTTTTAAGTATCCTTTGTCCTCTGAACATTTTCAGAAATGGTGTGGAGGCTCCAAGGCAGTGTTTCTCAACCTTGGTGACTTTAAGTCCTGTGGACTTCAACTCCCAGAATCCCCCAGCCAGCATAGCTTGAGGTTGAGAAACATGCTCCAAGGGATAATAACAAAAATCATCCTAATCAAAGTGCTAAAAATCATGCAACTTTTTGTGCAAATACAGTAATCTTATGAATGTGAATTAGTATAGTAAGATCTTTACAAAAATATACTGTATTCTAAGTAATCAGGGCAATGATGCCAAATATAGTTTCACCACAGTGTCTGTGATATCAACCTATTTTTTCCTTCTCCAGAATGGGAAGGCCACTAATATAACTTCTGGATACAGCTTTGAGGGAAAGTTTTATTGCCTTTATCTTCTACATCATCTTCTTGAGCATTTGAATTAAAATCAGGTTCTATATCTAATTAATAAATACAAATTTAATCCTTTTTACCTGCAAGGCTCTGCATTGGTAAATGATTCGTCTGTGCATAGTTTGCCAAATTCCAAAAACAGAAATCCCAATATCAGAGGAAAGAACTACCATAGTGGGTAATAGAGATAATCCTCGACTTACGACCACAATTGATCCCAAAATTTATGTTGCTAAGTGAAACAATTGACATTTGCCTCATTTTGTGACCTTGCCACATTTGTTAAGTGAATCACTGCAGTTGTTAAATTAGTTACACAGTTAAGTGAATGTAAACTGTGGTGGTGCAGTGTTTAGAATGCAGGATTACAGACTAACTCACTGTTCACTATCAGAAGTTCGATTCTGACGGGCTCAAGGTTGACTCAGCCTTCCATCCTTCTGAGGTCAGTAAAATGAGGACAGTAGGGAAGTCAGGATGGAGAGGAGAAAGGAGAGGAATAGGAAAGGCAGAAGAAGGGGGGAAGGATAAAGAGGAAGAGAAAGCAGAGAAGGGAAAGAAGGTGGGAAGAAAGAAGGAGAGAAGAAAGAGAAAAAACTGGGGAAGGAAGGAGGGAGGGAAGAGAAGAGGGTAGTAAAGAGGGAAAGAGGGAGGGAAAGAAAGAGAGAAGGAGAGTTGAAAGGAAGGAAGGAAGGAGGGAGGAAAGGAGGGAGATTAAGAGAAAAGGAAGGAGGAGGGAAAGAGGCAGGGAAGGAGGAAAGGTATGTGAGAAGGAGGGAGGGACCGAGGGAGAGAAAGGAGGGGGAAGGAAAGGAGGAAAGGAGAAAAGAAAGGAGGGAAGGCAGGGGAGAAGGAAGTAAGGGGGGGAGGGAAGAAAAGAGGGAGGGAAAGATACCTAACCTTTGATGTTTATAATGATTTGATAGTATGGGAATATCTCGAAATGTAGTTGTATTGTTTGTTACAAGTTATGGATGTTGTATTTTCTTTTTACCAATAAAATCTTTAAAAAAAAAATGAGGACTGTTGAGGATAATATGCTCACTCTGTTAACTGTTTAGAGAGGGCTGTAAAGCACTGTGAAGCGGTATATAAATCTAAGTGCTATTGCTAATCTGGCTTCCCCATTGACTTTGCTTGTCAAAAGGTTGCAAAAACGGATCACTGGGATACTACAATCATCATAAATATGAGTCAGTTGCCAAGCATCTGATTTTTGATCACCTGATCATGGGGATGCCGTAACAGTTGTGTGAAAAACAGTCATAAATCACCTTTTTCAGTGCTGTTGTAACTACCTGTAACTGGCTAGTAATAAGTAGATAAGAATCACAAAAACATGCCAGAGGCTGCATTGTCCTGTTGAAATAAATGTCCTTCTGGGTTCGGCTCCAAGTGGGGAAAAAGACACTGGAGACATGGAGGCTGCTTGGAAAGATGGTTTATTGGTGGACAGGACCACATGGCTTGAGCCCTGAACAGAAAAGGTGATCACATGCTTCAATGTTGAGCCAATATTATCATGCTTTAATCCCCAGCTGAAGTGGAGAAGTCTTTATTATGTAAAGGGACAAGCTTGGCCTTCTTAATGGCCCATTGACAAAGTGGGGAAGGGCAGGAAGCTACAGGCAGCTATTCTGTCTTTTAAAACATGTTTCTTTCTTTTCACATCCAGATAAATATTCTGCCTTTTCAATATTTCCTAGGATATTTCATTTTTCTGGGAGAGGGCTGGGTGATAACTTCCTACAGTCCAAAATAGGGCAATCACAGTGTACAATAAAAACAAGAATGAATTTAATTAGTATTTGATTATGGTTGCAATGATTGCTACCTGCATATTTAATATTTCCCCCTTTTGCCACATTGAAAAGTTTCTATGGAGTGGTGTAGCCTTGATAATAAAAACTATTACAATTGGGAAATAACTCTCCGGGGAGCTTTGATGGCTGCAGCATGTGCACTTTTACGCTGCCCTCCATGGATTATAATATGAGTTGTTTCTTGGCTAAGGAAAAGCCTTATATCACAGCCTCTTGCCAATCTGGGTCCTCCAGATTTGCTGGCATTGAATTCCTACACCAGAGGTCTTCAAACTTGGCAACTTTAAGACTTGTGGATTTCAATTCCCAGAATTCTCTGGGAGAATTTGTTTAGTAAAATCTTGGAAGTCGGCCCCAATCCTGTTCTGGCAGTTTCCAAAGAGCAAAGATCAGAACCTTTCATGAAGATGATATATTTATCAAAGAACAGACTCTTATGTTCAGTTATTGGCTCCTCTAGCAGTGTCTCTCAACCTGGGCAACTTTAAGACTTGTGGACTTCAACTCCCAGAATTCCCCAGCCAGCACAGAAGTAAATTAGAAATTGTGGAGTTTAAAATTCCAGTATTGGATTATACCCAGTGGCTAAACTGAAACAGAGGAACAACTAAGCAGATTTTTCAATTAAAAAATCTCCATCCTATAATTCCATCACTATGATATTTCACAATAAACCAAACATTACATAGCAACCTTGCAAATAAAACCGAAAGCCAAATAAAAATACACACAGAAGCCCGGTTATCTGAGATGAATTTTTAATAGAAGTCATACTTTTTTCTTAGAAAGTACTTTTTTTTTCTTTTTTAACAAAACAAAACAAAAAAGAGCAGGGTATTTGCTATGGCCCTTTACATTAGGATAAGAAAATTCCAAACAGATTCAAACAGCAAAGAAAAAAAGAAGGGGGAGACAAAAATATTTTTAAAAAATGCAAACCCACTGGGTTTGAAGTAAAACAATGTTGTTCAAGAGGGGGGGGGACTTTTGTTAGAAAAAAAATAAGACAGAATTAAAACAAATTAAGACAAGAAACTACCATGCCGAAAATATATATAAATATATATATATATATGTTTAGAGAGAGAGAAGGCAGGCCCACCTCCAGAGCCAATTCCTCGTTCCAGAGAAGCACAAACCTCTGGATGAGTTACTATGAGTCCAAGCTAAGATTTGCAAACCCTTAGTAGTAAACTCTTAAGTGCAGAATTAAGCTAGACTTGTATTTTTTTCCTTTGCTACCCATTTGCTTCTGCTTTATAAAAGGTGCACATCAGAGGTTAAGTTCAACCTTTATACCAAGTGAAATCCTTCAAACACACTAAAGTGCTATGTAAGTGCTAGGTATTGTTATTAGGTTCACAACTGGTATTTTATACACTTAACTTTGGAGTAAGCCCCTTCTAATGCAGGGAGTCCAGCTTCTGAATAAACATGCATAGGATTGGATTGTGATGTCTCAAACTTGGGGCCTACCAATAACTTGTCAGCTGTAGCTTTGTCCTAATAAATAAAAGGGTGTGCAATGAATGTGGCATGGAATGTGCACCACTGCTAAGGAACTAAAATCAGAAGCTGCAGTAGAGCAAACTCACAGGGCTCTCAATGCGCTTTCCTTCCGCATCTTATGCCAAGGGCTAACTCCATACAATGGACACTTGTTTTCCTAGATGGAAGCTTCCAAAAGTGGATTGCAACAGACGCTAATCATGCATTTTCACGCATATTTTCCCCACATGCCTGCTATCTATGTATTGTAGACAAGTTACCGAAGGTGCTAAATAGCACTAGGTCTCCATAGTGAGGCACTTGTTATTCCTAAAATAAGGGAATGCAAATATTGATCAGGCTTTATAGTGTTGCAAGCAGGGAGCATATAATTTATTTTTGGCAAATCATCTCCGAATCTCGGCTCTATAATGCAAGAATACCCTGTTGGGTTATATAATTATGCAATGTTTTAACTCCATCTGTCTTACCATGAAGCCTGACGTTTGAATTTGGGGGTGGCGGTGGTAGAGAATTTGGGACTTTTATTCTGGTAAGGAGTTGTGTAGGTAGCAAAAATAGCCTCAGGTGTGAAAGTAAATGATTGTGACAAGTAGCTTACAAGGGACAGAAGCAGAAGCAGCATATGCAGATCAGAAGAAAGAAGTGGAGACACAACCTGGTTTCTTTTAAAGTTATATCTCTACTTGTTATCCCTCTTTTTGATAGGAAAGCAATTAATGCAAGAACCCTAGATGTCCACAGAGAAGGGCAAGTGATGCTTATGTTCAGAACGCAGAACTCAACATTTGTTGCATGCAACTATTCCTTGAACCAAAATTGTGACCAGAATTTCCACTGCTAAACAAGATGTTGGTTAAAAGAGTACCCCCCCCTCTCTCTTTTTGCCTCAGTTGTTAAAGTAAATCACTGCAGCTAAGAGAATCATGCAGTCTTTAAGCGAATCTGACTCCTCTCGTTGACTCTGTCACAAGCCAGCTGGGTGGGAGGGTCGCAAATAGCAACCACATGATCCTGGGATGCTGCAAACCTTAAAAAATATATGCCAGTGGGGGCCAAGGACCTGATCACGTGACTGTGGGGAAGCTGCTAAGGTTGTAAGTGCAAGGTGTGGTTGTAAGTGTGAGGACCGATTGTAAATCACTTTTTTTCAGTGCCATTGCAATTTCTAATGGTCACTAAACAAATGGCTGTAAGTCAAGGACTTCCTGTCTAAAGTCTACTCACATGCAATTAAACAAGGTGAAATAAGAAAATAAGAGCCTTCCCTTTCTCTGATTTCTCCCCCCCCCTCCCGAAAATGCAGTGTCATCCCAACAATGGGCAGCCTTCCAATTGAGGAAGGGTAGGCTAGGATATAATTTCAAGATTATCCTGGTTATTTTGCCTACAGGGTTTGCAAATCCTAATTTTATTGTCATAGGTTTTTCTTTTTTTCTTTTAAATCATCCATCACCACCATAGCAGTTTCAGCAATATTACCAGCAAGGGATTGAGGAGGTGACAGATCAAAGTGCTCTTTTGGCTGCTGGCCATGATATGCAGAGAGGATGGCATCCAAGTCCCCCTTCAGAACAGAGGAGGCAAGCTGAGATGAATGGTTTTCAGTTCATTTACTCCTGTTAGCCCAGACCCGGGCAGGTTCTAGCAGCAAATGGAGAGTCAAAGTTAACTCCAGCAAGCCAAGTCTGCTGGAAGAAGCAGAGATGATCAAATCTGGACCTCCTCCAAGTGAAGGAACCTGAGAAGGCTCTGCAGCACACCCTGTCCCCAGGAGCAGGGAGCCCGAAACTAGGATTGAGATGAAGCAGGGAAGTTGGGGGTCAGGGGGGAGCAGAAGGCACCCCGAGCATAGCTGCCTCTCAGTGGTGTATGGAGGGAGGGGGTGGGGTGTGTCTCTGTGGAAAAGCTGAAGGCATCTCAACACCAGCAACTTTACCAAGAAGCCGCAGCTCAGTGGCAGGGGGCCATTCCTTTCCCACCCTGCGTTGTGTCCATGAACCACTTGGCTGCCCCGTTTCCTCTCTAACTGTGGGCTGGGAACCTTTTGCACGTTCAGACTAGAAAAAGAAGAAGAAAATGGTCGGGGGAATAAAAGGTGCAAGAGAAAACAATGGCTACTTGAGTTGGGGGTGGGTGGGTGTTTCATTTAAGAAGAACAGAGTGAAAACCCAGAAACAACACCCCCCACCCCCCATTTTCCTTCTCCTCCCTTCCCCATTTTCCACCCCTCAGGGGTGACTGATATTAAAGTGCAGCTGGATACAAAGAGATTGCTGGGAGATCCAAGATTGCAAGTGGGAAGAGAGGGAGGGAGGGAGAGAGGGAGGGAGGGGGAAGTGTTTTCTTTAGCGCTGTCAGACATTGTGCAAGGGAAGGGCCCCTATTCTCTCCCACCCCATCCGACGGGAGTCTGACTTTTCCCATTTATTGAGTCTGGGCTGGCTCCTCGGCAGCAGGTACTGGGGACTGGCCTTGGGAGGAGGGCCCCAGGGGCTGGGAAGGCTGGTGGTTTGTAGATGGGGAGTCACTCTCAGGGTCCTCGGTCTCCTCGTCTGAGACGCCGTCAAGACGGAAGACCTGCCGCACAGTGCGGCTGGTGAAGGTGAGAGGTGTGCGCCTGCAAATGGACAGGAGAGAAAAGGGAGATGTCACTGTTACATCACAGCTAACATACAGAACCTGAGCTAACATCCTGTTTAGAAGCTGGACTTTCCCTCTGTATAACACATAGACATCCCCTCCCTGATATATATGTATATATTAGACAGACAGACAGATAGATATGAAGATAAAGAGAGATATCAGGGACGCAGTGGCTCAGTGGCTAAGACGCTGAGCTTGTCGATCAGAAAGGTTGGCAGTTCGGCAATATGAATCCCTAGTGCCGTGTAACGTTACTTGTCCCAGTTTCTGCCAACCTAGCAGTTCGAAAGCATGTAAAAATGCAAGCAGAAAAATAGGGACCACCTTTGGTGGGAAGGTAACAGCATTCCGTGCGCCTTCAGCATTTAGTCATGCCAGCCACATGACCACGGAATTGTCATCAGATAGTGCTGGCTCTTCAGCTTAGAAATGGAGAGAGCACCGCCCCCTAGAGTTGGGAACGACTAGCATTTATGTGATAGATGGAGGGATGGATGGATGGAGGGATGGCTAGATAGATATACATATACAGATAGATATAGATATAGATAGAAATAGAGATAAATAGATATAGATATTAGCTTCTTTGAATTTGGTAAAAGAAAACAAAATAGACAACCTCCAAAATATTATGTGTTCCGTTACTTTGCTGTCTCTAGTTCTGACTTAGCTAACGGAGTGATGTATCTTATTCTCTAGTTTGTTTTCTTTTGCCAAGTTCAAATAAGCTAAAAGCATTTTACCTACAGGATTTTCCAAAATCTGTGCAACTCTTAACACAGCTCCAATTGTTCAGTTTAAAGCCGCAGCCAATCAGGCTGCTAATGCCAAACAAAGCAGGGCAGACACCAAAGAGATGCAGAGAGTAGTAGTTGCCATCTGCATTCCGGGAGTACCATGACCAAGGTCAGCCTCCTTCATTTTCTCTGAGAGTTGAGGGAAATGTAGGTTGTACCTACAATGTAGGTCTCTATTTGGCAACCTGTCCCACTCATGTTCCTCTCCTATCCAGTGTCTTGGTGAGACACAGGGGTGCTTTGACTTCTGTTTCTAATACCTGATTTCTGATAACTTCCATAATTCAGCATTTCTGCAGCACTGTCTGCATTGCATAATCTAATATTGTGGCTGCACACTGGCTGTCTCCACAAGCAAGACCCTTGTATATTCCCTCAGAGGAAGCTCCCAAAACTAATTTAAGTTTCCAAAGCTTTTGCCTTCTGACTGCTTTCTGTTCAACACAGTAATACATGGGTAAAAATTTTTTATTGGTCCACAGTGTGTGCCTATGCGTCTGTGCATCTCTGTAATAACTAGTTTCATTTTTTTCCTTTTTCAATGTGAAATTGTGCTATTTCATAAGAAAAAAGAGAAACCCAGTAATTAAGGCATTGCTTTATCTTTCATAAGAGAGAGATGATTAAGGCTGAGGGGTGATTAATTACTAATGTGGTGCCAGGTTGAATGTTAAGCAATTAAGAGGTTTTAAGAAAGGGCCATGAAGGAGCTCAGGAGGCCCCCAAATATATAAGCATGCTTTGTTAGTCAGCATTAAATGGTTATTACACTGTTATTACCTTACATTTAGGCATCCTGCCCCCCAAAACCAAATCAATGTGGGTAAAAAAGAATTTATTAACATATGAGAATACCAAGAAGAGAGAATATTTTGTAGCTGAGGATTGAACTGTGGTGTTCTTGACTGGATACCACAACTATGGTCTTTTTTTGCAGACATTTCATTACCAAAGTAAGTAACATCATCAGTATTAGTAGGGAGAGGAATTTGTTCTCATTTTATAAACTAGTGACTTGCTCTGTCAGTGTTGGTGGGAATGGTTTTGGTAATTCCTTTATTGGGCTGTTGTCTACTGTTACTTTGTTTAGCTGTTCCTTGATGGGGTACCACCAAGACCATTCCCATCAACATTGACAGTGCAAGCTATTAGTATATAAAATGAGAACAAATCCCAAACACTGATGATGTTACCTAGTTTGGTAATGAAACGTCTGCAAGAAAACAGCCAAGCTTAGAGAGCACCAAGGACCCTACAATACGTAAGAATATAAGAGAGGATGTGTTCTATGGTGTGTGTGTGGGTGGGTGGGGGGAGGATAGCAACTCCACTCCTCAATATAAAGCCCTTTTTGGTGAATTACAATATCTCAATTTAGGGATTTAAACCTGCACTTGGTTTATTAGGAAATATACCAGTACTAATAAGGCTCAGTTTTTTCATACTTTGAAATTTAGGATAATGGCAGTATGCAAGAAAAATGCTTTTGAAGTATATGTTATGTACACACACTGATATGTAAACAGCCTCATCAAAACAGTTTCTAAGCAATGCATACAAGTTTAAATGTGTTCTTTAAAGTTATTAGTAAGAGAGTTACCAACTCTGTGGTGCCAAGCATATTGCTGCCACTGGCAATCCACAGTCTCACTCTTTCCCACGTTTTAAACCTGAACTCTCAAATTGCCAATGTTTTTTGTTCTCTCTCCTTTGTTTGAGGATGTGATTATTGATAAGTAGCAGCAAAACCAAAGGAGAAGCATTGTTCTCTGGGAAAGGAGGAAAATGTCCTTGATTGAAGAATACGTTCTATCCATTAACCTCCTTGGCTGGGTCTTAAATCCACAGAAGCTGTTCAAAGGAAAGCAGCACTTACCGCAATCACAAGAATTCTTGCTACTAGAGAGAAGCCACAAAGAAGAGCTAGCACAAGCCTACAGAGCGCTTTTGTATCCCACCCCACTTTTGCTGGGATAGCTAGACACATCTAGAAGCTCACACGGATAGCAAGCTCTCCCTGCCTCCTCCTGCTACAGTTTAAGCATTCTTTGGCCTGGGGTTCAAAGTTGCCAGATGCATCAAGCAAGCATTCCAGCAGTTTTCGCTGATGGCCAAAGCAGACATATTGGGCCTGGCAAAAAACACAGGGGAAAGCAATGAAAGGACCTGTACAGCAGGACTGGAGGAGGAAGTGA
Organism: Thamnophis elegans; assembly: GCF_009769535.1. Taxonomy (NCBI): domain Eukaryota; kingdom Metazoa; phylum Chordata; class Lepidosauria; order Squamata; family Natricidae; genus Thamnophis; species Thamnophis elegans. The sequence continues at coordinate 120,918,886 of NC_045558.1, forward strand.
TTAAATCTTAAACTTTGTGCCACTGACCAATTCCTGTCTCCCAGCTGCATTAGCATTGGAAAAATGAGGGGGAGCATACTTACAGCTTGAGAAGAAAAGAACGCTAAAGACTTGGGTTCAAATCACAACTCAGCCATAAAGACTGACCTCTCAGCCCTCTTCCTAGGTTGTGGTGAAGCTAAAGCAGTGTGAGACAAATTCAAGATCTATGCATGCCTTTCTCATTTCCTTGAAGAATGGGCCAGAAAGCAAATAAGCAGAAGGTTGGAAAATATTGGCAGTCTCGTAAGGAAGTCACTTGATCCTCTAGAGTTGCAGTTTAATAATGTTTGTGAATCTGAGTGCTTGTGTTCTGTACATGTGCATGCAAACATTATGGACTGCAACTCAGTGGTACAGCACAGACTTTGTTCACAGAAAGTCCCAAATTCAATTCTTCTTGAATTAAAAAGGATCTCTGCTCCCCCCCCCCTCAGATTCTACATCCACAGCCTGAGAAACCTGGGTTAATGTAGTTCGACAAATAACTTGCCTTACATGAGACATTTTCTTTACATAAGGGAAAGAATTAAGCACCCCTTCCTCCAGTCATAAATTGGGAGCATCCTACGGCTACATTTTGTGCTAAAAAATAAAAACAGGAAGCCAGCAAATCATGGATCTCTGCTTTCAAGTCTGTTTTAACTTAACTGGGAACAAGGAAGCGGAGAGTTTTTGTGTTGCAAGTGCACACCCACGCATATACACAATCCCACCTCAAAAATATACAGCACACACATGCAGAACATGGGGAGGAGGGTGAAGGGGGAGAGTGAGAACATACTTCCGTTGACGTCGTTCTAACTTGCTGCTGAGTCGAAAAAAGGATGAAATGGAAGAAAGGAAAAAAAAAGGAAAGATGCAAACATGAACACATGATCTGGAAAGAACACCACTTTGAAAGAGGAGAAGCAGCATCAAAAAGGAAACAAGAGGAGTGTGAGGTAGGCAATTCAGGTTTTTAGGCAGAAGAATAGTTGCTTTAAATCAGGGGTGTCAAACCTGCGTCCCGCGGGCCAGGTGCCTCATGTGCTGGCCACGCTCACCCCCGTTTTATCGAAGGGGGGGGAGGAAGTCGCAATATGACACGTGACGACAAAATGACGCAGCGAGTTTGACACCCCTGCTTTACATAAAGAATTGTCTGATTTTAAATTGGGGGTAGTCTGAAGACTTAAATGGCTACAGAATTAGCCTCTCGTTTGTGGGAAAGGATTAGAAAGTGTGCAGAATCTCCAGGACATCAGGTTTTAAAATGGCTGCAATCAGGGAAATGAAACTACAGGTAGTCCACTTATAACCATTCGCCTAGTGAATGTTTGAAGTTACAATAGCAACAAAAAATGTAGTAAGACAATTGCAGCATCCCCATGGTCACGTGATCAAAATCCGGACGCTTGGCATTTGGCATGTATTGATGACCGTTGCTATGTCCCGGGGTCATGGCTTGTTTGTTTTTGCGATCTTCTGACAAGCAAAGCCAATGGGGAAGCCAGATTCACTTAACAACCGTGTCACTAACTTAACAACAGCAGTGATTCACTTAACAAATGTGGCAGGAAAGATCATAACTGGGCAAAACTGTCCTGCATAGCAAGGGACATTTTGAGCTCAGTTGTGGTCACAAATCGAGGACTACTGTATATCACCTCTGGGCAAGGGATTCTTACAGGTAATCCTTGAGGTATGACTGTAATGGAGCCTGACCATCATGTTTGTAAGTTCTGATAGTCATAAAATGAATTATGACCTTTTTTTTGCAGTAGGTGTTAAACGGATCACCAGTCATTAAATGAATGTCACAGTCATTATCTGTGCAACGTTGTCATTAAGGAAATCAATAGTTCACTATAATTTTGCCAAAAATCGGAAGTGCCGGGTTTTGGTAAAACTGTTGTAAAATATGGTCATGGGATTATGGGACATGCAAACAGCCGTAAATAGGTCTTGCCAATCACTCAATTTTTGGTCATGTAACTTGGGGGGACACACACATCCATCGTAACTTCAAATCCAGGTCATAAGTAGGCCCAAGGGAGGTCCATTGTAACCATGAACAGTTGCTAAGTGACTGGTCGTAAGTTGAGGACTACCTGTACTTGCTTTACAACTCCAGCACTACCAGAATCAGGTTGCCAATACAGAGTGCTGAATTTGACTCAGAGAGGTCTAAATTCAAATCAAGCACAATTGAGGATAAATCTGAGTGACTGACCTTAATCTAGTCCAGCATTCGCTGGCTGGGGAATTCTGTGAGTTGAAGTCCAGACATCTTCAAGTAGCCAAGGTTGAGAAACACTGGACTAGTCACTATGGCCCACCGCACAGACTTCTACAAACCCCTTGGAGAAACAGCTTCACACCACTGATCCGTATAAAACTACTATCACATCAAAATATATTTCAGGCTCCCTAACAATAAGCATATGACTGTTGTTGTCCCTTCTATAGATAAAACAGAAAACCTTTTAGATCAGGTGAGCAATTATAACAACTTTACGACCTGTGGACTTTAACATGGCTGGCTCAGGAATTCTGGGAGTTGAAGTCCACAGGTTGTAAAGTTGCCATAGCTGCCTACCACTGTTTTAGATTTTATATTCTCAGTAGAATTCTTCAAAAAAGCTAAAATTCTATACTGGAAGAATTTATGGGAGTTAAGCACCAACATTTCTGGAGAGAAACAGGTTGAAGAAAGCTGTTATGAATATTCTAAACATCCCACATGGTTCATGGAATTCTTCCAGAAAGATAGACTAAGAAAAAAAATATAAAACAGGTAGTCCTCAACTTCAAAAATTGACTTAGTGACCGTTCAACGTTACAACGGCGCTGAAAAAAGTGAGTTATGACCATTTTTAACACTTATGACCCTTGTAGTATCCCTATGGTCCCGTGACAATGGACTCATGTTTATGACAGTTGCAGAGTCCCGGAGTCATGTGATCTCCTTTGGCGACCTTCCAACAAGCAAAGTCAATGGGGAAGCCAGATTTGCTTAACAACCGTGTTACTAATTTAAGAACTGCAGTTCTTAACAAATGTCGTGAGAAAAGTTGTAAAATGGGGCAAAACCCATTTAACAAATTTCTCACTTAGCCACATAAATTTGGGGCTCAATTGTGATCATAGGTTGAGGACTACCTGTAAAAAATAATTCGCTCCTGTTGTAGACACAGAAACAGAAAATATTACAGCTCCTAGGGTTTCCTAGCCATTCTCATTTTCATTCTCTCTCTCTCTCTCTCCTCCCTCCTTCCCTCTCTCCTTCTGGCACTGAATTAATATTCTATAGTCCAGATGTAGGTGACCTCCAGATGGTTTGGATTTGCATAATGGTGTGGGATCTTGTAATCTAAAACATCTCCCAGAACCAAGTTGTCTATCCTTGCTATAGCATATTTACAAACAGACTAGAGGGGAGGCAGAAATAATGAACACAGCAAAAAGAGGAAGGACAGGGACAAAAATATACAGTGTCCTTGAGCATTTTGGGAGAAAAAGACACACACACAGAGATTAGCAGGATAACCATTCCTAGATTCGTTTGGGCTGAAAACATAGAGAGGCATACTGCTTTTTAACTCAATTAAAGGTGGTCCTCGTTTAACAACCACTTATTCAGCGACCAATCAAACTTACAACAGTGCTGAATGAATGGTAGTTACACTGTTCAAGCTTTTAGGTCAGTTGCAGTGTCCCTGCAGTCATGTGATCGCCATTTGCAGCAATCTTTGCTGGCTTCCTACAAGCAAAACAACGGGGAAGCTGGCAGGAGGTTGCTAATGGCAACCATGTGACATCCTTGCTTAATGATCTTTAGCATGATTTGCTAAAGGCAACCAGAAGCGCCGGAATTTCCGTTGTTAAGTGCCACAGATATGTGACATGGTTCTTTACAAGATAAATTCCAGTCCATCTGCCATTATTAAGTGAGAACTACCTGTATTGCCGAGTCCTGACCATATGATGTTACTCACCTGAGGCGATTCCGCAGAGTGGTGACTTCGCGATTCATGGATTCTGCTGATTCGGTGACATCCTCAAGTTCTCGCTGCATACGACGACGGCTGGCATTGGCCCGCGAGGCCTCTTCTTCCGCCTCCTCCAGCTGACGCTTCAGCTGTTTCAGCCGCAGGTGGCCTTTTTCAACCTGCCAAAAAAAGCCACAGATGGAAGCCTAAATCAATGCTCCCGAGGTAAAGAAACGTACAGCATAATTCTCTGCAAGTTCAACACTTAAGGGGCCTCAGCATTTTTGTATAAAAAGTTTTAAAAATTAGAAAATATTTCCCAGAATGCATCTGGTGATTGCTTTAAATGCTTCTTAGCGAGACTTATTTCTACATACACAGTTTTAACTTTCTTTGTGGTGTAGCTTGCTTATTTTATTTTTAATGTTTAAATCATGCAAAATAAAGGCATGTGGTGGTGGCGGCGGCGAGATAGGAAAACAGATAATTTGCATGGTACTTTTCAAAAATAAGTTTACTCTTTTTACTCTTTCATCCTTTCCAATAGGTGAACCCTGAGCCCACTGTCCAGGATGAAAAAAAATAAGGATAGGTTAGCCCAGGGTTTTTCAAACACGACCACTTTTAAGATGCTAGCTGTGGAATTCTGGGAGTTGAAGTCCACACATTTTAAAGTGGTCACATTTGAAAAACATTGGGTTAGCACCAGACGTGTTATTTAGCCGGTTTTGCAGTAGCCTTCCCCCAGGAGTGGGGAAGGGAATGATAATTTTGCAATATCCTTCCCCTGCCACGCTCACCAAGCCACATCATGCACATCAAGCCACCCCCACAGAACCAGTAGTAAAAAAAATTTAATCCCACTACTGGTTAGCACATTTACAACATACCTGATCTTTATACTGGTCAGCATTTCTTCTCTCTTCATCAACCTGCAGAAGCACTTCCTTGAGTTTCTTCTCTGCCCTCCTCACAAGTTTTCCTGACAGCATCCTCTCTCTAGGAAAGAAGAGAGAAATTTAAGAAGGAATGGATGAACTCACACTGAGTCATTCATTATCTAGAGCAGAGCCATTGAAATCAAGTGGATTTAAGAGTCATAAGTATCTTACTTTTACAATGGATTAAATGGGCTTATTTCACCAATATGAATACAACCAACGAATCCTCCTTGTCCTTCATCCACCACTAAGGAGTGTATTTCTACAGTTCTGTAGAGGTGTCCAACTTGGCGACTTTAAGGCCTGTGGACTGGATGGCAGGCTGGAAATTCTGGGTGTTGAAGTTCCCAGGTCTTAAAGTAGCCAGGTTTGGACTACACTACTCTATAATATAGGAGGAGGATCAAATACACACTACATGTGTTATTGACTATGGAGAGTCTCAGTCATCCAGGTCACGGTTGTCCCAAAGATGTTTTTTCAAGAGGCAACTGGACTTTCTGGTTTTTTCTTTGAAAACATTTCACTTTTCATGCAAGAGGCTTCTTCAGCTCTGACTTCTTCAGCTTCTTCCCCACCATCCAGTCAGAACTGAAGAAGCTTCTTGGATGAAAAGTGAAATGTCTTCAAAGAAAAAAAAACAGAAAGTCCAGTTACCTCTTGAAAAAGCACCTTTGGGACACACATGTTATTTTTCAACATACAATGAAAATGTTGAACATGGGTGGATAACATGTAGTCTCTGTTTTCCTTTCAAAGACCTTCCTGGTCACCATCATGAGGCAGAAAATATGATAATAGCATAAGCCCTAAAACAGGTTTTTAACAATATACTTAAAAATTAACACTCCCACCCCCACCTCCCCAAATTGAGAAAGAAAACATCATTTACAAGACATGGCTCCAACTACTTTGAATCAACAGCTCATCCACACTAGACCCTGGAATCCACCACCACCTGGCCCTCCAAAGCAACCAGCCTTGAGATGTAGACTTTTATTCTCATGGCTTTCTAATCATTCTGCCAAGCCATCTTCAGAGCCCAGAATTCAATGCTGACAGGTTTTGCTGTCATCGCCTCACCTGGACTCCTGTTCCAGCTGTTCTTCTAGCTGGGCCACCTTGGACTCCAGAGTTGCAATGGCCAACTTGTACTTGGACTTCACAGATGAGTCCATCTCACCCAACTTGGCCCTCAAGTCTTTGTTCTGGCGCTCCAGCTGTTGCCGGGCATTCTCAGTCTTCTGAGAGAAGCTGCGCTCCGCTGCCAATTCGGTGGTGATCGTTTCCACCTGCACGGAGGACAGAATGAGGGAGAAATCAGAAAGCGGCTTCAGCATTGGCTGGATTTAACAGTCCAGATTCAACCTGCTTAGAAGCAGCTGTCTTACCTGCATGCTGAGCTTACGGTAGCGGTCATTCATGAGTTCCATGTTGCTTTGCTCTTCATCCAGTTCCTCTTCCAGCTGGGCAATTCTTGCCTCCAAATGGCGTTTTTCATCCAGAAGAGCGGACCTGAAATGGAAATTAAAGCAACAGTGGTGAAATTAGGGCTTTGTGCCTGGCAGGAAACTAAGAGGGCATTCATTCTCCAGAAGAACATTGAGGCTGCTTGTACAATCTACACTATTCATTTTTAGCACTACTGAGTCATTGCTTGTCTGCCATCCATTGGACACAAAGGGACGTTGCACACCATGGTTCTGTCAGACAAAATGGCTATCGGATGTCTAAAACCCTCCTAGCATATTCATTTCATTTAGCAAATATCCCTTTTATTGGCTTTATCCTCTAATTGCCTCCTGTGAGTATGACAGCATTACAACGAGCCCCTAATCGTGGTTCCACCACCAGCATATTTTCTTTGCTGAACATTTGACCAGCCTGGCCAATACAGACTGACCTTGTTACTGCATTTTACCATTATTAAAAGCAGTCATAAAAATGGATGAGAACACAACAGGGTGAAAGACTATAAGTAGTAATGGACAAATCTATCTATATAAAAATGGCTGTGTGTGTCTATGTTCCAGCATACAGATGTATACAGATGACTTGCTCTCTGGAGACAAATACGGGGGGGGGGGGGGGGGAAGACACTCCTAACACATCTTGGGGTGCATGTTCTGTTAAGATTCAGCCTGTTGTGCCTTTAAATGGATTCTACTGTACTACTGTAAAATGGATTCTACTGTGCAGTGTAGTGGAGTTGCCATGGTAACAGCTTTCAAAATACTCCACAAGGGGGCTCCCTCTGGTAAGGGGGAAAATCCAACATTAGAAATTATGTTTGGTCCAGACATTTCTCCCCTATAAATAAATACCCAGAGAACACCGGCTTATTCTTTCTAAAAACCAGTAACACATTATGGCAGTTTTAGAATTAATCATTATAGATAGTTCTCACTTAAGGACTGTTTAGAATAACAAGGACATTGCAAAAGTGCTTTATGGCTTCTAAAGCACTTCCAACCATCAAAAAAAACCCCACACATACCCTTAGCTCATGTGACCTCAATCTGGGTGCTTAATAACCTGTTCACACTTGCAACCAGTTACCAAGCGCTCTGCAATCCTGTGATCACCACTGCAATCTTCTCTGCCAGTTTCCCAAAAAGTCAGTGGTGATGCGTGAAGGGAAGATTGCAAACTACAGTGAAAATAATTTTAACGCGTTCCTTGCCTGCCTGCTAAAGCTCACTAGAATTCCTGTCTGCCTGCCTCTTTCTACCTGCTGCTTAACCACTGCTCTGTTCGATGACCCCAATTCCAGTCTCTTTCGTAGTCATAAGTTAAGTACTACTTGTAGAATAGAGACTGTTAATCACTCCAGGGTCAGATTAAATATGAACAATCCATTCCACACAAAAGGGTGAAAATGGAGCTCAGGAGTTGGGAATAAGGGAGTAAGCCGGTTCCTGTTCACTCACTTGCCACTGTTTCCATTGGCCAGCTCATCTGCCAGGTCATCACGCTCCTGTTGTGCCTGCCTCTTGGCTCGCTCTGATGCTGCTAGTTCCTACAAGTGATGGAAAACACGTAGCAAAAGATGGAGTGACCTGGATAAAAATGAGACCTAGCTTCTTGGAAGAACTTTTGATCAATCAGGATATTTCACCCTGCCTCCTGTTTCAGAGCCTTCTGCCAACAAAGCAGGGATTCCCTTCTTACACTTATCAGTAGCTAAGAGATCCTATTTTGTTAAATAATGTATTTTGGAGGCTCAGATTGAATAACTATATACAGTATGTCGCGCATATCTGCTCTGGGACTCTCTAGGAATTAAAATCCGTGTCTCTCCTGGATTCATATTCCTGTTCAACCTCACAGCATGCCTCCTGCTCACCTCCTGAAGCTGCAGCAGTTCTGCCTCCAGATTTTTCAGCTTCTTCTCATTCTCACGAGACTGAATAAAAATCTCCTCACGAGCTGCACGGGCTTCCTCAACCTCTCGCCAGAGTTCCTTCATCTGGGCCTGGAATTAAGAGAAAAATGAAAGCAGAAGAAGATTATCACGATGGCAGGACTATAAGATTATATTATATATGTATGAGACAATGAGATTATATATATTTGAGACTACCTCTACTATTATTTTATAGCTAAGGTAAAAGTTCCCCTCGCACATATGTGCTAATCATTCCCGACTCTAGGGGGCGATGCTCACCTCCGTTTCAAAACCGAAGAGCCAACGCTGTCTGAAGGCGTATCCATGGTCATGTGGCTGGCATGACTAAATGCCAAAGGCCCATGGAATGCTATCATTTTCCCACCAAAGGGGGTCCCTTTTTTTCTACTTGCATTTTTACATGCTTTCGAACTGCTGGGTTGGCAGGAGCTGGGACAAGTAACGGGGCTTACTCTGTTACGCGGCACTAGGGATTCCAACCGCTGAACTACCGACCCTTCTGATCACCAAGCTCACTGTAATATTAGTTTTTATAGCTAATTTTGTGTGCTATTATTTACACACACACACGTGTGTGTGTGTGTGTGTGTGTGTGTGTGTACAGATAGTCTTTGTTCAACAACTGTTCACAGTTAACAATAGTAATGAAAAAGTAACTCAATGACCAGTTCTGTCATTTACAACCTTCACTGGTCTATAAAGCAAAGCTAAAGTAAGATCATAAGCACAGTCACGGTTTCATTTAGCAAATGCTTTGCTTAATGTCCAGTAACCAGTCTGAATTGTGGTTGCTAAATGAAGACTAACTGTATGTTCTTCTCCGCCAGGCTCCCAAAAACAAGAAAGACAAGCAGAGTGACTTCCAAGGAGTTTATTTTATTGTTACTCACTTGTAAACTGAAATCTCACCAACGCAAAGCAACTCCTTGCATCAATTAAAGATATACTCTTACTGAGAACTTCTAGGAAGGAGCTATCATAACATTTTTTCTTTTAACCAAGCTATCTAAAGTTTGCTGCCTCTTGGTCCTCTGGAATGAGGCCCCTCCCTCTTGGGAATCCAGACTACATTCCACCACACTCCTCTTTTTAACTTATTTAAAGAGAGCCCCCCATGCCAACATTTACCTGGAAGCTCTTTGCAACACAAACGCAACTTCTTATACAATGACAGTTAAAACTCAATATACAATATAGCCCTTTAAAAAACATCCGGGATCTTTCTTCCTGATTGCCTACATTGATTCCGAAAGATACCTGCAACTTGCGCAGCTGTTTCAAAGCTTCGTCTCTTCCTTTGGTAGTCGCATCCAATTGTGCCTGGGCTTCCTGAAGATCCATCTCCAACTTCTTGCGGGCAGCAAGCGCTTGGGCCCTTTGCTTCCTCTCAGCATCCAGTTCCGCCTCCAACTCTCGCACCTGTGGAGTTGCAAGGGAGAAACGTCAGCAGAAAGCTGCCACTTTGATCTGCAGTCAAGGTTATGCTGTGCTCTGAAGCTACATTCTCCTGCTGCATCTTAGAAGTGGAATAAAAGATGCAGCAGTCTTCTCGGAATGAACAAGGCACACTTTGGTAGAGCATTGAAAGCAATCCTAAAAGGGGCATTATAAACTAGGGGCGCTCCTTTTCTGCCTTTCTCAGAAGGGATTATATCTCTCAGAAACTGTCCAAACAAGGAGATGAGTGGGTGCAGGACTAAATTACTAATCATGATTGCCCCATAAGTGCAAAACAGAAACTGAAGGATAAGATTTGTCCAAACAGAACAGAAACAAAAAAAGGAAGGAGTAGCACCCGTAGGTTAAAAATATCCACTCAATAAATTTGAGAATATCCGTGTTTCCCCCAAAATAAGACAGGGTCTTATTTTCTTTTGACCCCCGAAATAAACGCTTGGCCTTATTTTCAGGGGAGGTCTTATTATTTTTGAGGTGCAGGAGGCGGCAAGTGTGGTCACCTCATGGCTGCTGCTGTGTTGCAATATTTTCGGGGGAGGGCTTATTTTAGCACATGCGCTCAAAACCCTGATTGGGCTTATTATCTGGGGAGGTCTTATTTTCAGGGAAACAGGATATTGTTGAAAAAAATCTACATTAAAACATGTGGCAATACAAATAATAGTAATACTGATTCAACCTTGGCAATTTGAGACTGAGTGAACTTCAATTCCCAATATTTTCAGCAATATGAATACAGGCTGTGGAATTCTGAGGGTTGAAGCCTGTATACTTCAAAATTACCAAAGTTGGGAAACCCAGCTGGCGTCACTATTACTTGCCCAACCAAGAAAAAGACTTGGGTTGCATCTTCCCCAAACCCTTCAGAACTGATGTGGGCTAGAAATACTGTCAAATGAACTTAACTGAATTCACAGATGATTTAAAGAGCTACTAAGGCCTCTTTAACCTTAATAATTTCTTCATCTATTGAGATACAAACTTTGTAAAACTCCTAGAGAAATTCCTAGAGAGAGCTTGGAACTATAGACCTGCCATGAAACTAAGAGTTCAGGATGAGCTGAAGTTAGCAAAGGATGATAAGAATAAGAAAAAAGAGGTCCTCTAAATAAGTTCAATAAAAGGAAAAGGTGGGGGGGGGGGGAACTCAGCAGATCAGCTGCTCAATGAAGATGTCAAAATGTTAATGGGTAGCATAGGAAAAGCAGATGTAGTTTTGCTCAGCCTTCTCTAGGAAATTGTAAAAAGCCAAATTAATGGATAGAAGTTTGTGATTGACAGAAATATAGTCAAGGAACACTTTACTTTGAATGAGCATCAAGCCTGACTGGGGAATTCTGGGAGTTGAAGTCCACACATCTTACAGCTGCCAATGTGGAAAAACATTGCATGAAGCAGTTCCTAATCCCTCTTTTTGATCTTAAAACACACCTGGGTCAACAAAGACTGGTCAGATTTTGTGTGTGTGTGTGTGCGGGGGAGTCATACCATACACCTTCACTTCTCCTCCTTCCTACCTGCTTGCTGAGCAGTTTCTTCTTGTCATCATTGGCATCATCCCGGTTCTGCAGCTCCCTCTCATGCTGTGCCTTCAGGGCCTGCATATTGACCTCCAGGCGCAGCTTCCCATCCTCTGCAGCCTGCAGCTCATCTTCCAGTTCCTCCAGTTGTGTTCGCATCTCTTGCGCTTGCTGTTCCAAGGCCCGCTTGGAGCGCTCAAGCTCATGCACCTGATCCCAAAGCAAAAGTGTCAGAGACAGGAGAGCCACGTGTAGGTTTTTGCAGAAAGGTGTAAAGTGGAAACAGGTAGGTAGGTGGGTAGGTTGACTAACAGAACATTGAAATATTGTGCCATCACAATGCCATTAGCTCCAGAGGAGGCTGATGGGTCTGGAAACCGCAACATTCTTGAATGAGTAAATATCAAGAATTCTAAGAAGATAAAAATCTCTTGGTAAGAGGTGAATCATCTCCGATCTAACTCATAAGACTGTGGCCCGCCAGCAGCCAGCAGAGGTAGACTCTGACAGTGAGGAGGTTGAGGAGGAACATGGGCCAGTCCTGGAGTCTGGGGAAGGTTCTGATGAGGGCTCTGTGTTGGAGGCAGAGATGGGGCGAGGGCCGTCTGACATTTATCAGCTGACTTCAGAGTCGGACACCAGTGGGGCAGAAGAACAGCTGGAGCCTGTTCCTGATATGTGCATGCGCAGAGCTGCCAGGAGAAGGGAACAGCTAAGGAACAAGGGCCGACTTGGGAGTAAACAGTAAAGGCACAGGTGGACAGTGAATGGCCCCTCCCATAGGGAATAAAGAAGAGCAAAAGGGGAGGGGGAGACAATTAGTTCAATTCATTAGGGTGAAGATCTGTTCCTGACTTCTTGCCAAGTAATTGCTGCTACAGCGTGGTGTTTAGAAGATATCAGTCTGGCAACTCTGCAAGCCTGATAAAGGTCTGTAGTTGTGAAATCTCACGAAAGACTGTTGGCCAGGATTTTGCTGGAGAGGAATTCACTTTAAACTAAATAAAAGGGGTTTTACCGGGATGAAGAGTCGCCTTCGTGCTTTTGGGAAGCCTGGGTCAGAACAAGACTGGTGGCGTTCTCCTTCAGTGTCAGAGTACTGGGAGAATTCTTTGTTGACTATTAGACAACATCTACATGTCCCATCCACCAACCACAGAAACTTGTCTTTCTCAAAAGCACCAATTATACCAGTGTTAAAGTAAATTAAAAATAAGCCTATTTAACTGGATTGAGGCTCTAAATTTCATCTGCTTTATCCTACTCCCTCAGAACAGGATTTGGAGAAGGAGAACATCATTCTCAATCCCATTTTGCTGTTTTAATTCTAAGCCACTAGATTCCCTGACAAAATCTTAAATTTATTTATTTACATCCTACCTTTCTTATTGTTTTTATAAATAACTCAAGGCAGTAAGCATAAGTAACACTTCCTCCTCCTCCTAACTTCTCCACAACAACAACCCTGTGAGGTGGGATCAGCTGAGAGAGAACAACTGGCCCAAAGTCACCCAGTCAGTTTCATGACTAAGGCGGGACTAGAACTCTTGGTCTCCTGGTGATTGGTCCAAAGTCAACCAACTGGCTTCCATGCCTAAGACGGGACTAGAAGTCTCAGTCCCCTGCTTCTATCCCAACACTTAACTGCTAGACCCAACAAATAAATAAACTTACATTTTTGCCAACGTCATCCTTGGAGCTGATCAGGTCATCCATTTCTGCCCGCAGCTGCTTATTCTGCCTCTCCAGCTCCTCCCTTATTTCTAGAGCCTCTTCCAAGGCACGGCTCAGTGACAACACTTTGGTCTCCTTCTCACGGGCATCAGCTTCTGCACGGTCCCTCTCCTCAGCATGGCGGGCTGAGATCAGCTTCTCCTCAGCCAACATCTGCCAGAAGCCCAAACATGGCTTAGTTAGCACATGTTCTTCACTAAAAATATATAGGTGTACCAACCGAATCTCTCAACTGTTGCTACACAAGACATTCATTTTGTTTTACTATTGGGTACCAAATGTCTAGGGAAATTCTCAATCATCCAGGTCACAGTTATCCAAATGTGCTTTTTCAAGAGGCAACTGGACTTTCTGGTTTGTCTTTGAAGATGTTTCCTTTCTCATCCAAGAAGCTTCACCAGCTCTGACTGAAGAATTCAGCGCCACCATCCATCCAGAACTGAAGAAGCTTCTTGGATGAGAAGTGAAAAGGCTTCAAAGAAAAACCAGAAAGTCCAGTTGCCTCTTGAAAAAGCAAACTTAACCAACTTTAGAACACCAAATTACAATTTTCTATAAATCAATTTTATCAATGATTTCATTCAAATTTGGAATAACATTTTTGTAGTTCTATTAATAAAGGAATTATTAACTATAGTAAGTCTGTACAGATAGTCCTCACGTAAAGTCCACAATTGAATTGGGTTGTACATCCTTGCAGTAGTTAAGCAGGTCACTCACTATATGTTAACTGACTGGGTTTTACAATAATTTTTGTGACAGTTGTAAAGCTAGTAACCAAGGTCATTAAGAGAATCACATGGTCATTAAGTGAATCTTGTTACACAAATCCATTTTTCCAAATGGGTGCTTTTTGCGGGAAACCAGAAAAAACTGCCAGAAACTGGCAAAAAAATCACAAACTGCAGTCACGTGGTTATAGGATTGCATGTGCCCAAATTTGATCATATGACCATGGGGGAGGGTGGTGTAGTGCATAACCGTGAGGGCAGGTTGTAAGTAACTTTTTGGAGTTCTTCACAACTTTGGTTGCCAAGCAATAGTTGTTAAGTGACCACCTGTACAAATGGTTTGGGTAACTTTTTCATTGTTGTTTTTCTTACATTTGCTTTTGTGTTACTTTTTTTCTTCCCTTTGTGTATTTTTGGGTGTGCTGTTTGTTCTAATAAAAAGGCAAAATCAAATAAAACAAACTTAAGTAAACCAAGTGTGTGAATAAGTGAAAGGGTGGAGAGGAATGGGAAGAAACAATCCAAAATTTCCATATCAAATTGGGGGGCTGGTATCTCCCCTCCCCAAAGTTTAACAATTTAATCAAATAAGCAGATAGGCAGCAAAGCCACCTGGCCCTGAAGAGGCAATTTGGGAATGAGGAGGATAGTGATGATAGTCCTGAGAGGATATGAAAGACATCTATTACAAGGGAATTAACTGCTAAGTTTATGGGCAGTTTTCATTTTGGAGACCAAAGTATTTAAGAATTCAAGGCAAGACTCCACCATTGTAGGATACAGCTATGCCATGGACAGAACATAGTTCTGGCGAGAGACCTGATGGACGACACAAAGGCCTCACCTGATCAAATTTCTTCTGCTTCTTCTCGAGGGCAGAGACCACTTGGCGCTGTTGGTCAAGGGCTACAGTGACATCATCCAGCTCTTGCTGCAGGCGAGTTCGGCCTTTCTCCAGCTTGTCACAGGCCTGAACCCGTTCATCATAGCGCAAGGTGAGGGCCTCTAGTTCCTTAGTTGCCCGGCGCCGAGCTTCCTCAATTGCTTCTGCTACTCCAGCATCTTCCTCCAGCTTCTTCTTGGTCTCCATCACCTGGTAAAAGAGCCAAGAAAAATCACACATACTCTATCCATCTCTACTACTACTAAAGATGCTGCGAGGATGGAAGCTTCCTGTAGAACATAAAAGTCAACTCTTCTCTTCCGCGACTTTCATGATGTATCTCCCTATGACGTCCTCACAAAACTGTTTAAAAATGTAACCGTAGGATGTTTTATCGAGAGGTAAGGAAAAGAGATTTGGCAGAACTAGGCCTGGAACCATTTTTTCCTAATCAAACCCTTGAGGAAGGAAGAGTAAGTACTAATTGAGGAGAAAAGAGGGGAGGAGGAGGAGGAGGAGGAGGAGGAGGAGGAGGAGGAGGAGACTTTATTAAGTTAATTGACCATATCCAACATACAAAACTGATACAAAAATGCATCATTTAATCTTTTATCATTAACTTAATCAACTTTTTCTTTCTTTACTGAGTTTTTGTTTGGGTTGGGTTTCCTTCTGTGGCCAGTTCTGTTTCCTGCTACCCCACCTGCTGCTGAAGACTCTGGATCTGGCGACCGAAGTTGGCCTTGGCAGCTTCTTCCTCCTCCAGCTGTTCCAGCAGAGTTCCTTTCTCCTCTTCCAGTTGCCGGACTCGAGAGCTCAGATTCAGCTTCTGTCTCGTCTCTTCTTGGAGCAATTCCTGGGATGGGAGATAAGGATAAAAAGTATGGATCAAAGACTGGACTCGTCCTCCTCCCCTTGGATATAAGATCTTCCTCATAGGAATAAGATTTTCTCCCTCTCTCCCTGTCCCTCCATCCCTCCATCCCTCCGTCCATCTGTCTGTCTGTCTGTCTGTCTGTCTCCCACTCTTATTATTTTTGCAAATAATTGAAGGTGGTGAACATATCCAACATACTTTCCTCTTCTTATTTTCCCTACAATAACAAATCTGTGAATTGGGTTGGGCTAAGAGAGAGTGACTGGTCCAAAGTTACCCAGCTGGCTTTCATGGTTAAAGCGGGACTTGAATTAATGGCTTCCTGCTTATATATATAAATTATAAATATATAATTTAATAATATACACACTAATATATATACACACACATTTTCCAAACATTAAAATCGCAATTATACTTTTACAGCTTTCTGTTATCGGTATTTCTTTTTTCTGATTTTGGGTTTTCCATTTTCCATCCTATTATTTTATACATATTCTTCTTTGTTTACTTTTTCATTTTTACAATATATACATCTATATACAATAGGATATATTCCATCTCTGCTTTCTAAATATATGCCGTCTCTTTTCATTGTGTTTTCTATGTGTTCCTTATGCATCGATTTTACATCTCTTTTTGAGTCAGTTATACCACCCGTTCCATGTCTGTAGTTCTCTGTTTCCTCTCTATGTCTTAGTTCTATTGTTAGTTTGTCCATTTCTGAGCATTCTAACACCTTTTTTTATCATTTCTGCATTTGATGGAATGGTTTTTAGTTTCCAGCTTTGGGCATATGAAATTCTGGCAGCAGTGATTATATGAAGCATTAAATGTTGGATATCCTTACTAATATTTTTTATTATTATTCCTAGAAGAAACAGCTCAGGGTTCATGTCAATTTTTTGTTCTTTTATTTCTTCTAACCATTTTTTAACTTTGGTCCAGAATTCTTTGGCTTTTGGACACATCCACCACATACGATAGAAGGTTCCCTGTTGATGGTTACATTTCCAACATTTTGGAGATCTATTTGGGAACATTTTGGTCAATCTGGCCGGAGGTAAATGCCACCTATAAAACATTTTGTAAATGTTTTCCTTATAGGATGCCGACATTGTCAATTTATAATTTTTTCCCCATACTTTTTCCTAGTGCTCCAATTCAATATTATACCCAAAGTTTTTAGTCCAAATTATCATTGTTTCCTTCATGGTTTCCTCCTCCATTTTGAATTTTAAAAGACAATTGTATGTTTTTGTAATCATTTTTCTTCTGTTCCTGTTACTATTTTGTCCAATTCTTTTGTTGTGCTTCCTGCTTTCTAGCCCAATGCCTTAATCACTAGAACAGGGATAGGCAAGGACGGCCCCTTTACAACCTATGGACTTCAAGTCCCAGAATTCCTGCGCTACCCATGCTCAAGAACATCTATAAAATTCCAAAGTAACTTCTCTTTAGCAAGCTTTGAATAATGTTTCCATGTTAAAAGTTGACTCAGCCTTCCATTCTTCCGAGGTGGGTAAAATGAGGACCCAGACTGTTGTGGGCAATAGGCTGACTCTGTAAACCATTCAGAGAGGGTCGTAAAGCACTGTGAAGTGGTATATAAGTCTAAGTGCTATTGCTATTAAACCTAGGACTAGAAAGCAAAATGAGTGAGGATACATGCAAACTTATCTTGGAAACTTTTTGAACCAGCTGGGGACTTTATGAGGGCATTTTCTATGATACATATATTAATAACTTTATTTGTTTCCTTATTTGCAAAGGCTTCTATACCACTAAATTCCCATGGGCTATAAGAGAGATAAAGACCACCACAAGGATAATAAAAATAATTCCAACATATAAAAACCCCCAGACCATTTTATGAGAAGAGGTCAATCCTTAATGTGCTCAAAATGGCCTCCCTATCAGTCAGACCTTTATGGCCCTTCAGAAGCCAAAAAAATTGGAGAAGGGCTGAATCTCTTGGGAAAGCTCACCCCCAAAGTGCTTGTAGAAAGAGACCCTTGTCCCAAAGAAGAGACCCTCAGCAATCCCTCTCTTTCTAATCTCATTGGGTGGGCAGATTCAATCCCAGGAGATCTTGTATGCTTCTAGGTCCTGGGACATGAATGGTCATACAGGTGACAACCAGTCTGGAAGCTCATTGACAGTCAATGCAACTCCTGGAGTGGCTGTGACAATGGGTAGATTTCAATGTGCTCATAGCTACACAAACAGGTTCAAACCAGGGGTGAAATCCGGCAGGTTCCCACAGGTTCTGGAGAATCAGTAGTGGAAATTTTGAGTTGTTCAGAGAACCGGCAAATACCACCTCTGGCTGGCCCCAGAATGGGGTGGGAATGGATATTTTGCAGTATCCTCCCCCTGCCACGCCCACCAAGCCACGCCCACAGAACTGGTAGTAAAAAATTAGAATTCCACCACTGGTTCAAGCTATAAGTTTAAGTTCCTGTTGATATTTTCCTCCTCCAATCTCCATCTAAGCTTCCAGGACCTTCTTTGAAAATTCACCAAGAATCAGAGTAGATTTATGTTTACATCCCTGAAACAGACATAGTTTTCCACCAGCTGCTGAGCTGTTTTTGTATTAACTCCCACCCTTCCTATGTACCTGAGTATCTTGCAGATGGGATTCAACACTAGCCAGATCCTTGGCAAGCTTTATTGTCTTGGATTCTGTACTTCCCAAGGTACCAGAGACTCCATCGAGCTCATTCTGATTACAGGAGATAAAAATCCCAGGCAGAAAAGAAAAACAACAACAACAATGGAAAAGTTAAAATGTTATCAAAGAACATCAAATTATCAAATTCTCACAAATGAAAAGCTAAGATTAAAGGCAGAGCTTCATATAACATTCATTCAACCAAACATACAAGGACATGTTATCTGGCTCAGAAGATGACATTTTGAGAAAGTCGTCTTTGAAGCATGAACATTTCTAGTTTTCCTGTGGTTCTGCAGAAAAAATCAAACTAACCATGATTGATGAAGACTCAGAAAGCAGAGAAGACAGTGGCCATAGCTTTCAGACAGGGCCATGTCGGGGATGCTCCCTGGGTGCCCTTTTCCCCCCACTGTCTGCCATTCACTTGCTCCCTAGTTGGTCAGTTTGCTCCCAACATTTCTGTGCTCATCCTCAAATGTCTCTCATTACACATCGATCAGCATTTCCTCGATCATCTCTTAAGCAAAAATTATGCAAAGCGAAAAAAATATCCTTGCATAATGAAACCTAAACATAGAATTCTGTGGGTTGCATGGCAGACAATCAACAAGGCACAGAAGAACATCTAGAGACATATCAGAGCCTTAACTAAAACTAGGAAGATGATTCCCATGGCAACATTCTGCAACTCAGTGACCTCCATATCCTGGTTCGGTTCCTTTAGTTGTCAGTTGGAATGGTCAAGCTGGAGATTGAGCCAAGGGTCCAAGGATCTAGAACAGTGATGGCTAACCTTTTTGTCATTGTGCGCTGAAAGCACACATACCCTTAATGCAATGTGTGTGCGACACACATACCCCGTGCCACTTCTCCTTGCGCATGCATACACTCCCCCTGTGCGCATGCATGCACAATCCCTTCCCATGCCCCATTTTGGTCCTAGTAGGCCTTCCTGCAGCCTCCTGGGACCAAAAATGGGCTGGGGGGGGGACACGCTGCCCCCCCATGTTCCCCCTGCACATGCATCTTTCACATGTGCCTTGCCCTTCCCCCCATGCACAGCAGAGACCCAAAAATCAGCCGGCCGGTAAGAGGCACACGCACATGCGCAGTGGAGCTGAGCTGGGACGACAGCTCATGTGCCTGCAGAGAGGGCTCTGTGTGCCACCTATGGCACGTATGCCATAGGTTTGCCATCACAGATCTAGGAAGTGCTTGGTGGATACAAATATTTTGGAGCAGAAGATAGCCATTCAAAATTCAGGTGGGGTTTTTTTTTTTTCACGGACTCACTCATGTGTGGCCTTACACACCTGCAGCTTCACCAGCCTGTCAGTGAGCTCAGATTTGACTCTTTCACTTTCAGCTGCCCGGAGTTGCAGTTCCTGGACTTGACTCTCCAGCTTCTTGCGCCGCTGTTCAGATTCCAGCCTGGCTCCTTGCAAGATCTTCACTTCCTTCTGCATCTCCACATTTTCCCCTTCCAGAGCTTGCTTTGCCTTCTCCAGGGTAGTTTTGAACTAGGGAGATAAGAGAAGTAATTGCTGTGAGACATTTCTCTCCTCTCCTGCTCTCTGGCACTACAATTTGTATTTCTTGGAGTAAACCCCACCCTGGGTCTGACTTTCCAAATGGCACACTTTGGATTCTGAGTAAGTTTCAAATTGCATTTCCACACTTCACAAGCAATCCTTGATTTACAACTATTCATTAAGTGACCACTCCAAGTTATAAATAGCACTGAAAAATGTGACTTATGACTGTAATTCACATCTACAGGAGCCATGGTTAGAGTGCAGTACTGCAGGCTACTCCTGCTGGCTGCTGGCTGCCAGAAATTCGGCGGTTCAAATCTCACTGGCTCCAGATTGACTCATCCTCCCATCTTTCTGAGGCTGGTAAAATGGGGGAGCCAGATTGTTGGGGGTAATAGACTTGATTCTGTAAACCGTTTAGAGAGGGCTGTAAAGTACTGTGAAGCGGTACATAAATCTAAGTGTTATTCCTACTGCTACAACCATTGCAGGATCCCCATGGTCAACTGGTCAAAATTTGGATGCTTGACAATCGGCATGTATTTAGGATGGCTGCAGTGCCTTGGGATCATGTGACAACCGTCTGACAAGCAAAGTCAATGGGGAAGTCCGATTCACTTAACAACTGTTTGTTACTAACGTAACACCTGCAGTGGTTCACTATGGCAAGAAAGTTTATAAAATGGGGTAAAACTTACAACAACGGTCTTGCTTAGCAACATAAATTTTGGTTCAACTGTGATCATAAGTGGAGGACTACCTGTACAAAATTACTAGGGTTCTACATTTAGGCAGTAAATGGAGTAGTTGAGTTTGTACTATCGGAACTACCAAAGCTAAACCCATCAACTCCTCAGATCTTCCTTCCTCACTTCATTCCAGTACACCTAGCGGGCTCCGCTTCCGGCAACATACCCGTCGCGACTGCTCCAGCTGCTCTGACAGCTCCTCCAGGGCACTGGTGTGGCGCTGGCGCATGTCTACCACCTGTGCTTCGTGTGCCTTGATCTCCTCCTCAATGGTCTTCTTGAGTTCTGTCACCTCTAGCTCTCGTTTCGACCTGAGGGAGGAAGAGGACGGATAGATTAGCAAGGGGAGACAACCTGCTTCCATGGCACTTGTGGACTTATTGGTGGGGAACAAGGGTATTTTCTACACCCAGGTGCAGCAAGGTGTGAGTGAGGTAGACTCCTCTGGCCGAGCCCATCTGTTACCGTAGCTCCTGCTGTGCGGCTGTGGAATCCAGGGTGTCCTCCAGTTCCGTCTTCAGAGCTTCCAGCTCCTCCCCAAAGTCACGACGTTGTTTCTCCGCTTTGGCACGGGCCATCTTCTCCGTCTCTAGGTCCTCCTGCAGTTCTGATATTTGTGCTTGGAGCTCACGCAGAGACTTGAGCACAGCGTTCTTCTGGGATGATTCTTCCTCCACTCTGCATGGTGAGTAAGAATGGTCAGAGAGACACGTCAAGGGGGCCAAAAGACTTGGGAAATGGGGGATCCAGGGAGAAGGAGGGCACAGTCCAAAGACCCCCTCTCCTCCATAGTCAGAACACCAGAAGTTCCTCAGGGAGAAGCCAAGTATTGGAGGGCAAGTGTTTAGTGCTAGAGTTCAAACAATACATTTCATAATTGTCTGTTTCTCTGATAATCAAGAGCTTTCATCTTTTTTTGATCCAGAGCACTGTTTCTCATCCTGACAACTGTATGACATGTGGACTTTAACGCCCAGATTTCCCCAGTCAGGTGACTGGCTGGGGAATTCTGGGAGTTAAAGTTCACACAACTTAAAAGTTGCCAATGTTGAAAAATACCGCTCCAGAGAATTCCAATCTTTGACAACATTAAGTCCTCCGTCTAACCTACATTGAAAATTATCTTCAGAAATTTTGTTTTTTCTAGAGTCAGTTTGGTAAAAATAAGCCATTTTTCCTTTTTTTCGCAATTTTCCATATCAGGGAACATCAAAAGTAAGAAGTATTGGAGCTTCAATATGAGCCCCTGTGGATTTTGTAGAGGATAAGAAGAGGCTACCACAGCTAGGAAGAAAGAGAAAAAGGGTATTGTAACTATCAAACACCGCATAGTTTGCCAAGATCAAAGAAAGCAAGACTTACAAAGATTTCATGTATCTTTAATGCTAGTCCTGGTGTGAATATCGAATCTTGGAAACTTCAAAAGAATTTATGAAGAATTTACAGTTTATAAAGAATTTATTGAGGCACACATTCCTTGAATGACTTGAAATATTACTTTCTGAGTTTCTTCCCAAGTTGCCATTTATAAAATAAGCTATCAATAAGCTCCTGCCTTTAAAAAAAAATGCTTGTTACTAATTTCCCTTTTGGCACATTCTCAACCTTCCCACAATCTCTCACAATTGCTTAGATCAATGTTTTTCAAAGTTGGCAACTTTAAGATATGTGGACTTCAACTCTTCCCCAGCTGGAATGCTGGAAGATAAAATCCACAGATCTTAGTTATCTTTTTTTTTTTGAAACCCACTGTTTTAGATATGCATCTGAGACAAGGTTCAGCTTGGAATTTTTCTAATTTTCTCCTCTCCACAAATTTCCTATATGGAAATATTCTTCAGACTCTTGGTTTAATTAATTCACTTTCATAATCTTGATATCATGTTGTTCCCTTCTGCATTGGCCCAGAACTCCAGGAACTACCAATGAGGAGAATGCAGGAAGATTCTCAAATAGATGCACTAGTCAGGCCCAGAACCGATGAAACACCCTTTACTATATAATTAATTGTTGCACCACTGGTGAATTGAAGATATAAGGACCTTTGAACTAGATCACAATTGCATGGAGAAAAAGGAATAAAAGAGTCAGTTCAGTGTAATGGTTAAGGTGCTGGCCTAGAAACCAGGAGACTGGGAATTCTAGTCCCACCATAAGCATGAGAGGCGGCTAGCTGATTTGGGCCAGGTACTGCCTCTCACCCAGTCCATTTCACTGGGTTGTTGTAGTGGGGAAAATGGGAGGGAAGAATATTAGGTATGTTAATCACCTTGAGGTACATATAAAAAAGGGAGCATAACATCTAAGAATAATAATTTATAACAAGTGCCAATTGTTACTGTTTAGATTTAGTACCCACTGCTATAAAACTAAATTAAGCAAGTTATATACCGCATTTTTTGGAGTATAAGACGCACCGGAGTATAAGACACACCAAGGTTTTGAAGAGGCAATTTTTTTAAAAAGGTCGGTAGGTAGATAGAGGGAGAGAGAGGGAGAGAGAGAGAAATACAGTAGGTAGGTAGGGAGAGAGAGTAGGTAGGTAGGTAGGTAGGTAGAGGGATAGCGAGAGAGAGAGAAATACAGTAGGTAGGTAGGGAGAGAGAGAGAGGGTAGGTAGGTAGGTAGAGGGAGGGAGGGAGAGAGAGAGAGAGAGAGAGAGAGAGAGAGAGAGAACTACAGTAGGTAGTTAGGGAGAGTGAGTAGGTAGGTAGATGTTTCTAGGTGCATTTATCCATGTGCTGGAGAAGGAAATTGCTGACAACCTGCAGCACCTAAGACTTGTTTCTGCTGGCACAGCACTTGATCAATATAATTCTCATCAATCACTTTAACTAAAGAGCTTTCCGAAAGGAAAAAAAAAGTTTTTGCACTCTGCAAACCTCCCCAAAATGGCCTGTTTTTTGCAAAAACAGGCCCATTATTTTTCAAATAAAAGGCATGAATAGCCTTGGTGGGGGGCTTGCAGAGTGCTCCTGGGGGCGTGCCCCCCAAATGAGCAAAAAATGGCTCGTTTTTCATGAAAACAGACCTGTTTTTTGTCAAAAGAAATTGCATGCATAGCCTTATGGAGGCTTATAGAGTGCTCCTGGGGGCTGGGGGGGGTGGTAAAAAGCCAATTTTCTGTTCATTTCTGCCCTTCCAACCCCCAGGAAAGCCTCCATAAGGCTATGCACAGTCATTTTGGTGAAGGGGCAGGGCTTCAGGATGCAAAAGCTGTATTCGATGTATAAGATGCACCCAGATTTTCAACCTCTTTTTTGAGCAAAAAAGGTGCATCTTATACTCGAAAAATACGGTAGTTAATTTCCAAAAATACACTCTATTTTCTGTAATACGAGGTTGTACATTATATACAGTGATAATCTTACTGCTGTCAACAAAGTTTTGTTGATGGTTACTATGAGAATTCACATAATTGTACAATCTCTTCTGGCCGCACAGAAAAAAAATCTCAATATATTCAATACAATTGCTTGAATGAGTTTCTCTTTTTGGAAGTATACAGATTTAAAGGGAAATCTGGATGGGGTTCCCCTTCCTTCTCTTTCTCCACTCCATCTCCCTTGCAAATTGCTTCTTCAAAAGCCATTCACGTATATTCCAAATGACGTGAATGTTACTGCATCTATTTTGGTCCTTAGGCTTGAGATGTGCCTTCTGGATATTTATAGCTTGGCTCGAACAAAGCCCTGCATTGATTTCATCTAACAGAAGCTACAAAAAGCACATTAAATTGTTATCAGCATGTCACATATTTCAAATGGAAAAAAGAGGTCCTTGTGGGGCAGTGTTTCCCAAGTTTGGACCTGTGTGGACTTCAACTCCTAGCAAAGCTGGCTGATGTGATGATTCTTCGATACCTTTCTAGATGTCACCACGGAAGAGGATGAACTAGTTCCAGGCACACCTAGAGGGGAATTTGTCAATGGCTCCAAGCAGCCATCTAAGGGGGATTTGGGTGATGTACAGCTGCAGCAGGACAGCCCTGGGGCTTCAGGTGGAGAAAGCACGCAACAGCAGCCAGTCAGTGATGAGGAAGAGGAACTGTCTTCTGTACCTGACTCAAGAACAGGTAGGGCAGAGAAAAGGCAGGAGCAGAGAAGGTCAGTCAGATTACTCGCAAGGAGGAAGCCTCGCCCTTCTTGATGGACTGCACCAGAAGATGGCTATTTAGCACAGCAGACAGAGGAAGCGATGCTGGGAATGATGTGTTCATTTCCTATCTGTGTGTTTTCTGGTCATTGAGGTTCTTGCCTAGCTTTGGATTGACACCATGCCTTGACTTGGATCATGCCTTGTGAACTCTGGACTTTTTTTGCCTCATGAATCTTTTTGTGTTGTGGGTTTAATTTTGCCTGGTGGGTTTATTTTGATTGGGAAACTTTCAAGGGCCTTATGGACTCATTGGCTATTCCTCTGTTGATTGATCTGGTTGTGGCTGGACTTAATTGGGGTAGTTCTAGGTTTTTTGGTGAAGGGAGTTGCTGGAGAATATTAATAAAATCACCAAACTACAGTTATGTGTGTCTGTGGAGATTCTCAGTCATCCAAGTCGTGGTTGTCCCAAAGGTGCTTTTTTTTCAAGAAGCAACTGGAACTTTCTGGTTTTTCTTTGAAGATGAAGTTTTGCTTCTCATCCAAGAAGCTTCTTCAGCTCTGACTGGATGGTTAAGATCCTTCCGTTCCCCACCGTCTAATCAGAGCTGAAGAAGCTTCTTGGATGAGAAGCAAAACTTCATCTTCAAACAAAAACCAGAAAGTCCAGTTGCCTCTTGGTACAGGTGTGGTGTGTGTGTGTGTGTGTGTGTGTGTGTGTGTGTGTGTGTGTGTGTGTGTAAGAGCAAAAGCGAGAGAGCAGGAGCTGGGGAATTGAAGTCCACACATCCCAAAATGACTAAGATTGGGAAAGAGTTGTATGGAATCTCTGGGTTGCTTCACTGTGTGTTTTTTTTCTCCAAGAGAAACATGCTCACCTGGCCAAAGCTGCCTGCAGTTCAGCCTCCTTCTTCGCCAGTGCTTGGCGGAGCTCCTCCAGCTGCTGTTGCAGCTCCACCACCTGTTCCTGCAGGTCGCCTGCCTCCCCGTCCAGCTTTCGTTTCAGCTTCTCCAGCTCCTGGCGGCCTTTTTCTTCCTTCTTGAGCCGATCTGGAAGGATGCGAAGAAAGAGAAATGGGAAAAATCAGATAAGAGAAAGGGCTCACTGTATTTTGGTTCAGGATCACCTGCCTAGGAACATTAAATGGGTCAAAGCATTGTCTACCTGGGCCCAGAATTGCTCTATCTCAATGGGAAATGGCCCCTCTAGGATCCCATTCTCTATCTGCCTACCACAGATACTCTAATCTAGAACTAAACTAGGAATACTTTACATGCAAGTCATGAGATGCTGGCTTAGATGCCAAGGGATGAGGAACGGGCAACGTCCACTTTACCAGACCAAAGATCCATACTAAATATGATCTGGGTAGCTGATCACCGCAGCCTGCTCTGTTCTCTGGCATACCTTCCATGTCGGCGATGACAGCTTCATATTTATTGCGCAATTTGCTCAGGCTCTTCACCTTCTCTTCCTCTTCTGCCATGTGAGAAGAGAACTCCGATAGGCGTTCTTCCATCAGCTTCCTCTCCTAGTGTAGGAAATAACCAGAAAGAGACGAGAATGAGTTTTCCAGTTGGGTACCATCATGCATCCTATTGGTCAATGTCCAGGCTCTTTATTGGTCTCCAGCTTCTTGAATGCAGCTTTCATCTCCCTTGCAGGGTTTTCAACAGCTCTACAGAAGATTTACCCACTGGCTATCATATCTAGCAATTATGACAATTGTAGTCTATCATGTTTGAAGGTGCACAAGAGTTAAGGAATTTGTTGTCTCCAGGGGCATGCCACTCTGCCCTAGCAGTAACGGTTTAAGGTTCAGGCACTTTAAAGATTGCTTCCTCCAATATCATCCCACTCCTGATTTCAGATCAGCTTGGAAAACATGTCTATGGTCCCACTGGTAGTCTGGTTCATAACACAATGGCCTGGAGCAGGACCTTCTCATGGTAGTACTCCAGTTATGGTATTTTCTTCCAGAGAGATGTTCATGAGATGATCTTCTCTCATAAAGCGATTGAAAATAATCTTGTTTGTCCAAATGCTCACCTAGGCAGCACTAACTAACCAACTCTTTCCGATCTAGGACAGTTAAATAGGGATACTCTTTGTTAGCACTTGGAATGAGTGGCCATCAAGAAATTCCAAAGATATAGGTCAGCTTGGGAAGTTAAAAAAAATAAATCCCAGAAGGTGCTCATGGCAATCCATCTCTTCATATTGCCAAGGATATGACACAGATGTGCCCATGAAGCCATCAGGAGCTGAGCTCAACCAAAGGAGACCTTCTTTCATTTATGCTTTAGGTCAGGGGTTGGCAACCTTAAACACTCAAAGCGCCACAAAGCTCATAACCGGAAGCCGCCCGTTCAATTCTGGAGCCAACTTGAAGTCCGCTTCCCCCACCATAGAGTTTCCTAGAGTAGTGTCCTTTTTCCTCTACCTGCCCTAACCAAAAGCCCTATCAATTGTCGAGCCGACCGGCGACAGGGAGCCGCAACAGAGGGATGAAAGAGCCACATGCAGCTCCAGAGCCACAGGTTGCCAACCCCTGGTTTAGGCATTTAGAGGTTAAGAATTATTCTAGGCCCAGACTGCCTTTAATTTTGTCATTGGTTTATTTTGTTTTGCTTACTTTGTGAAAAAAAACCACAAATCTATTTTTTTAATGTCTTTATATACCCTTGTGGGTTTTTTAAAAGGTTTTTGCCACCTTCTTTTGTAAATTGCTCTGAGATTCTTCTAGGAGTGAAAGCAGAAGCAAAATAAAATAGAAATAAATAAACAAGCGAACAGCACCGGTAAATTACCTACCTTTTCTAGCACAACTAGTTTGGATGACCAAAGATAGACCTCATATTTAATGAGGAGAGCCCACATAACAAAAAGCACGCTCCAACACGTATGCATTTCCCTTCATGGCAAAATGGAACATCCACACTCACTTTATGCAACTTTGAATTTTGGTCTTCGAGCACCAGCAGATCCTCTTCCATCTTTTTCAGCTTGGCTTCTGTGCTGACTTTCTCCAGTTGCAGCTTTTGCCGAGCAGCCTCTTCTTCCTCCAGTTGCTCTTCAAGGTCCTAAGGAACAATGAGATACCCAAGAGGTGGGGGGGGGGTGTCAAAGGGATGGTGACGCTTATGAACCCAGTCCTGAGTTTTTCTAGATAAACAGCAAGCTTAGTAGATCTTTCTAAACTCGTGGTGGTATATTTATTCCATGGGAGAGCTAGAATCACATTGGGTTACTGCCTCCTCTCAATGGACGACCTCCAAATGTGTTTGACTTACATTTTAAAAATCATCCGGCCAACATAGTTATTAGCCGAGGGTTGTTAGAGTTTAGTACAACATACATTTGGAAAGCTGGATTAGAGTATAGGACAAGATCTGGTTCAAATGCTTAGTCCTAAATTCAGTGGGTAATTATGAAACAGTCTTTCTGTCTAACCTCACAGCTCTTGTGAAGATATAGCAGATAAGCTATGAACTTCACCATGTGCTTTGAGAGAAAATGTCATTAATAGCCTACAAAGCTTATCTAAACAAATACTTTTTGCCACTTTCTCAGAAAGATTTTAGATTTTAGATTTTATTTATTATTTATAGGCCGCCCTTTTCCCTGAGGGGACTCAGGGCGGCTTACAATTCATAGGAGGGGGAGTGCAAGACAAAACATAAGACAATACGTGAGTAAAAATAGAAATAAAATAATAAAACACAACATTCATTCAACATTCGGGTGGGGCGGATTAAAATCTTTATCCCCAGGCCTGACGGGATAGCCAGATCTTAAGGGCTGTGCGGAAGGTCTGGACGGTGGTGAGGGTACGAATCTCCACGGGGAGATCGTTCCAAAGGGTCGGAGCTGCTACTGAGAAGGCTCTCCTCCGCGTAGTCGCCAGTCGGCACTGACTGGCGGATGGAACTCGGAGGAGGCCCAATCTGTGCGATCTAATAGGTCGAAGGGAGGTAATTGGCAGGAGGCGGTCTCTCAAGTACACAGATCCACTACCATGAAGGGCTTTATGGATGGTAAGAAGCATCTTGAAGCGCACCCAGAGATCAACAGGTAGCCAGCGCAGCTCGCGGAGGATGGGTGTTATGTGGGCGAACCGCGGTGCGCCCACAATCACTCGCGCGGCCGCATTCTGGACTAGCTGAAGTCGCCGGATGCTCTTCAAGGGCAGCCCCATGTAGAGCACATTGCAATATTCCAGCCTAGAGGTCACAAGGGCTCGAGTGACTGTTGTGAGAGCCTCCCGGTTCAGGTAGGGTCGCAACAGGCGCACCAGGCGAACCTGGGCAAATGCCCCCCTGGTCACAGCCGATAAGTGATGGTCAAAAGTCAGCTGTGGGTCCAGGAGGACTCCCAAGTTGCGAACCCTATCTGAGGGGTGTAAAATTTGACCCCCCAGCCTGAGCGATGGAACACTGGCCAAATTATTGGGAGGGAAACACAACAGCCACTCGGTCTTGTCCGGGTTGAGTACCAGTTTGTTAGCTCTCATCCAGTTCTTAACGGCCTCAAGACCCTGGTTCATCACGTCCACCGCTTCATTGAGTTGGCACGAGGCGGACAGATACAACTGAGTGTCGTCCGCGTATTGGTGGTATTTTATCCCGTGCCTCCGAATGATCTCGCCCAGCGGTTTCATGTAGATGTTAAATAGTAGGGGGGATAAGACCGAACCCTGCGGCACCCCATATGTTAGGGCCTAGGGGACGATCTCTGCCCCCCCACCAACAGCGACCTGTCCGAGAGGTAGGAGGAGAACCACTGCAAAACAGTGTCTCCCACCCCCACCTCCCGCAGTCGTCGCAGAAGGATACCAGAAAGGTATCAGAAAGGGCCTGAACCAAACAAAACTTTTAGGAAGAAAGTTTCAGATGCCCAATGCCAGCATGAAAAAAATCCCTATGTTATGTAATGAATGATCTATATAAGATTATGGCTGTACTTGCTCATTGTTTTGCTATTGGAAGACTGATTTCTGAATCAAACTCTCATAAAATCAGGCAGGACTAGCATTTTCTATGACTGCACCTCTTTTTAGCCATCATGGTTTCCATACCTGAACATGCTGTTGCATCTTCTTCTTGTCTCCCTGCAGCTGCTGGCATCGCTCCTCCTCCTCTTCCACCCGTGACTCCAATTCATGCAGGATGTCCTCCAGTTCTTGCTTCCGTGCTGCCAACCGGGCCCGCATCTCCTCGGCTTCAGCAAACAGCTCCGTCTCAGCCTGCAGCTGCTCAGCCAGGATGGCTTTCTCCTCTGAGAGCTGTCACAAAAATAGGATCAAGAGAACTGAGCATGAAGTTCATGGAAGCTCTACTTCAGAGCACCATGATGGATGGGGCAGCTCTGTGATTTAAGCCTCTTGGATGAAGGTCTTCCTCCACCTCATTTCCTGAGGTTCTTTTATAGGTTGTCCTTGACTTATGAGCGGTTACCGAATTTTTCCGAGTATAAGGCGCAGCTTTTTCCCTCAAAAAAGAGGGTGAAAATCTGGGTGTATCTTATACACTGAATACAGCATTTTTGGCCTACAGAAACGCCGCCCCCCTTTGCAAAAACGGCCGTGCAGAAAGTTTGGGAGGCTTTGCAAAGTGCTCCTGAGGGCTGGGGAGGGCAAAAACCAGCAAAAAATGGGCCATTTTGCTCATTTTTGGCCTGCCTGCAATCCCCAGGAGCACTATACAAGCCTCCCAAAGCTCTGCATGCCCCCCTTTTTTTCCAAAAAATGGTGCGTTTTTCCTTGTTCCCCCCTCCCCCCACAGCCCAAAGGAGCCCTATACAAGCCTCACAAATCTCTGCATGCCCTTTTTTCTTTTTCTTTTTGCAAAAAACGAGGCATGCAGAAGGTTTGGGAGGCCTGCAGAGTGCAAAAACTACCTCTTCAAAATCATGGTGTGTCTTTTACTCTGGTGCATCTTATAGTGCAAAAAACACAGTACTTAGTGACCATTTGAACTTATGAAGACCCAGCTCAGAGCAACTTGAGACCTGGATTCAAAGTTCCAATGGTTGTCCCCGCACATAGTCATGTGACCAAACTTCAAGTGCTCAGCATCACAGCCCCATCTACAGCTGTTTGCTGTGTCCTGCGGTCACTTGATCATGTTTTATAAGAGTTTGCCAAAACCGGTACTTACTTCCAGTTTTTGGTGAGACCACACCTGTACGAAACCACTAGTTCGATTAAGTACCTTCACAAAAAAGGTTGTAAAATAAGGCTGGTCATGTTTTTACTCCTGTCATGACTTACAACATGTTAGGCAGGCTCCATTGTGGATGTTAAGTCAAGGGCCACATGTAAACTGGAAATGCTGCATGGAAAATTAAGCTAGTGTGCTGCTACCCTCCTAGAGAGTCCTTGTTGTGGCCCACCAGCGGCCAGCAGAGCTGGTGGCAGACTCAGACAGTGAGGAGGTTGGGGAGAAACATGGGCCAGTCCTGGAGTCTGGGGAAGGTTCTGATGGGGGCTCTGTGTCAAAGGCAAAGTGGGGGCCAGAGCCAGATGCCAGTTATCAGCTGCCTTCGGAGTCAGATATCAGTGAAGCAGAAGAACAGCTGGAACCTGTTCCTGATGTGTGCATGTGCAGAATTGCCAGGAGAATGGAACAGCTAAGGAACAAGGGCCGATTTGAGAGTAAAGGCACAGGTAGATAGTGAATGGCCGCTCCCATAGGGAAAAAAGAGGCGCAAAAGGGGAGGGCTGTTTGCAAGAGACAATTAGTTCAATTCATTAGGGTGAAGATCTGTTCCTGACTTCTTGCCAAGTAATTGCTGCTGCAGCATGATATTTGGAAGATATCAGCCTGGCAGCTCTGCAAGCCTAATAAAGGTCTGAAGTTGTGAAATCTCACGAAAGATGGTCTGTTTGATGGGATTTTGCTGGAGAGGAATTCCCTTTAACCTAAATAAAAGAAGTTTTATTGGGACGAGGAGTCTGCTTCATGATCTTGGGAAGCCTAGGTCCAGGACAATCCCTTCAGAAGATGCTGGAAAGAGAGTCTCTGGCGTACAGGAACTGGGACAGAGGTAGGCTGAGAAAATGGAACACAACTCTCCAATGATAAGGGCTGATAGAGAAGGAAGGGAAGCGAGCAATCAAGATCAGGGATAATTAAAATAATTAGCAGAATGGAGCAGGGGCTCAATGCAGGATGGTACCAGAATCTAGTCAGAAGTTTCCTGGAAAATCAAAAGAACCTTAGAACAGCTCAGAAAACTGAGAGAAAGAAAGAGAGAAGGGCGTAAGAAGAACAATCTCACAGATCAAGATGAAAAGTGACAAAGGAATGGATAAGAGCTCCATCTGTAGGAAGACGACAACCATATGCTGGAGGGAAGTACGGCTGATACTCAATTATTCCTATTTACCTGTTGATATTTGTTTTCTAGTTCCTTAAGATCCATTTGGGTTTTTGTGTGCTTCTCTTGGACTTTCTGTAGTTCTACTGCCTTCGCTTGCATCACCTCATCCTGGCGTGTCACTTGCAACAGGGGCTTCACCTGGAAAATAAACATACAGTAAATGTTGAGGAAACAAAACTGAGGGAAGTTGTGCAAAATTTCAGTCTTGAATGCTATTCCATCAACGCTAACACTAGCCAGAGCATAATAAACCTCAAAATAGTAATGCAAGGTTGGAGGATGTGAAGAGATCTGGCCCACAGAATCACCAAGAGTCAGACATGACTGAATGGATATCTTCTTCTTCTTCTTCTTCATGATGATAATCATTATCATCATGCTATCCCAAGCTTATTTCCTTTCTGACTAAATTTCATGACCAGAAGGGGTCAAGGAAGTAGCAGGAGGACAGGGACCTGTGCAAAACTTACAACATGACTTTTCCGAGGATTTCATTGGCTTTCCCCCAAACTGGGTTTCCACTGCCTCCTTCTGAGATTTTTTTCTAACTTCCCAATCTAGAATTGTTACTAAAAATGTTCCCTTCTATACAATATGTGAAAGGAGAAAATAGTCCTGTCCCAGGAACCTTGTAGTTTGGAGGAATGATTTGTGGCTCTATAAATCTATGAGATGTTCAGTTTTCTTCAATTTAGTAGATGTGAAATAGCTAGCACAATGTCCCGTCCTTTCCCATCCATTCTTCTATCCATCCTTCCATCCATCCATCCATCCATCCATCCATCCATCCATCCTTCTATCCATCCATTCTTCTATCAATCATTCCATCCATCCTAACCATCCATCCATCCATCCTTCTATCCATCCTATACATCCCTCCTTCTATCCATCCATCCATCCATCCATCCGTCCATCCATCCATCCTTCCATCCACCCTATCCATTCATCTATCCTTCCATCCATCGTTTAGAAGCCACTCAAAATGCTTTTTAGAAATCCAGACATTCCTGTCTGCTTTCCCACTTTTCACCACCCGATCTTGCAATGATATGATCTCCTATCTAGCAACAGGTGCCCTTTTGCAGATCTAACCACCTTGACTCTCACCTTGGTAAACAGGCGCCACCACTGCCAATGGCGCAGTTTGAGGTAGGCTGCACAGTTGCGTTGCATAACTTTGAGGGCGCTCATCTGCTGCTGCTTTTTCATGAAAGCTCTAGGAGATGAGGAGGGGAAAGACCATCCATGAGTCTCATGATTACCACACTGACAGCCATGTTTAGGAAGTTAAATGTGCCTGTGATGAGACTACAACATTCCTTTCCTCTCTCATTTACCAAAAGAAAAAGTCCATATAATTTACATTTAATATGGGCCGGATTTAAAAAAAGAAAAGGGGATATGATAAAGGGAGAATTAAATCTACTGTGGGTAATGCTTGATGTGACTGCAATGGAACCTGCCTGTCACAGTCATAAGTTGTAAATTATAAATTGGGTCACCCATATGAACTACTCTATTTTATGACCTTTTTTGCCATGATTGTTAAGTGACACACACACACACCAGTCATTAAGCAAACCAATGCTTCAGTACGGGCCAATTTTGCTGAAAACCAGAAGTAAATGCTGGTTTTTTGCAAAAATATCATAAAATATGGTCATGTGACCACAGGATGCTGCAAATGGCCAAAGTGTGGGTCGGTTGCCAGCATCTGACATGTAGTCACATGACCCAGGGGGTGTGGCCATCAGAACTTTGGAAATAGGTTGTAATTAACCCCAGGGAATTCCTTTGTAACTTCACACATTCACTAAGTGACCAGTTGTAAAGTCAAGGGCTACCTGTAAATCTGTTAAAGTTATCGATTATGGACTATTATAAAAGAGAATTTTATCTTTTAGGGGACAGTTCTATCATGTCTTCTTTAGGGAATCAGGAAACTGTGGGTTTTCAGATGCTACCAAATCTATTTATTTATTAAACTTATATGCCACCCATCTCACCAGAGGCAACTCTAGGCAGCTTAATAGGCATTGCTGATGGCTAGAGCAGTAATGGTTAATCTTTTTCTCTGCGTGTGCATGTGCATGCCCACACCCATAATGCAATGCGCCCCCCATGCATGCATGACCCCACTTTCCCCCAATCCCCACACATGCTCCCCCCCATGCATGCAACCCCCCTCATGTCTCATTTTGAGCCTAGCAGGCCTCCCAGAAGCCTCCTGAAATCAAAAATGTGGCACGATCCCCCACCCCCTGCACATGCATGAGTTTTTCCCGCATGCATGGCCGCCCCCCCCCCGAAAATCAGCTGGCCAATGGGAGACAAACACACATGTGCAGTGGAGCTGATCAACAGCTCGCATGCCATAGGTTTGCCATCACGGGATTTGAGTTTCTCCCGTCCCAGCTTCACGCCTATGATGCTTCTAGTTCAGTCTTCTATTTAAAAAATAATCAAGTAACAAGGCAGAGAGAAGTCCTAGTCTGAAAGTTCAGGAAGATGGATTCCATCAACATTGGGAAGTCTGTTTTGGATCCTTCTGTCCATGCTTTTAGATCCAGTTCATAATTCAACCCAGTCCCTGCTCAGTGCTCACTTGCGAGCTAGGTATCCCCTGGCCGCTGCTTGGAAGGACACGATTATATCTGTAATCTTCAGGTCTCGTTCCTCTTCCAGATGCGCCAAGACACCAGCCCGGAAGAAGATCTTACTCTGGCCAATGCGGTAGAGATTAGGGTCCAGCTCCAAAGCCCTGATCTGGAATGACAAAAGAGCAGAAAAGGATAAGGGACTCATTCAAACCACTCTGGGAGCAAACTCATTTTAGCCCAGGCTGCCTTGACGGTTCTATCAAGCTAGCCTGACACGTACCATACGCTCACAGGCCTGTTTCCCATCCATGAAGCCTTTGGGAATGGCATTTGGTGTCAGGATCTCGTATCTGTTGAGGAATGTGGGGGAAAAAATATGGATTACTTTTCGACCTTTAGCCCCCTTGCATACAATTTATCTCTATTCGTTTGGTTTTTAATTTCACCTTTCCCACAGAGAAGAGCAGCTCGTCTTCCATTTTAACAGTCACAACAGCTACCATTATTGGGCTGAGAGACAGCAACTGCCTGAAAGTCAGTGAGGTTGGACTTCAATCTATCTTTCCCTGGTCCAAATCCAACATTTTAACACTGACACGCAGCAAAATAGGAGACACTTAGGCCTGAGTATCAAATGGAAGTCACAAATGGCATCTCTAAACTCTAAAAACATTAAGGCCGAAGATAAAATCCTAAAAGACCGAGATCTGTTTTGGCCTTCTTGCTTATGTCCCCTTTTGCTGAAGATCTATCAACAAAATGGTGTACCTTTGGCGGAATTCCTGAAAGATAATACGATTGGGGAATCCCTGGCGGCAGATGCGAATTCCCTCTAGGACTCCATTGCAACGCAGCTGGTCCAGTACAAGATGTGGCTCCAGTTTTCCAGCCTGCAACAGGTGTCAAGGAAAGGACGTGTGAGAAAAGGAGCCACAACAGGGTCTATCTCTGAAGAATCTGGGCGGGGATTCCTCAGCACTCTAGAGTCAGCCACTAATGATATCACTTCTTGTTTTTTTCTGATTTCTTTTCCATGTTTATTGTCAACTTTTTTGCAAATAGCTCGAGGCGTGCTGCTCACATTCATAACAATTTTGAGAGATAAATGAGGCTGAAGATACATGGCTGATTAATTCTGTAGAGTGAGTGAGAATTCAGCCCTAGGCTTCCTTTGATTCAAATTCAATATTCCCATATTATATCACATATATTCTTTTACGCTCAAAGGATACACACAATAGTTTTTAACACAAAACACACTTAATTTCCTCATAATTTTCTTCAAACAATCAGGCTAATTATTTCACCTTCAAGATTTTTTTCTCACAAGGAAGAGTACTGCCAAGGGCTGAATATAGGTCCTTCTTGACTTATGGCAGTTTACCATATTTTTCGGAGTATAAGACGCACCATGATTTTGAAGAGGTAAATTTATAAAAAAGTTTTTGCACTCTGCAGGCCTTCCAAGCCCTCTGCATGCCTCATTTTTTGCAAAAAAGGAGGGGGGGCATGCAGAGCTTTGGGAGGCTTGTAGAGGGCTCCTGGGGGTTTAGGGGGGGGACAAGCAAAAAACGACCCATTTTTCGCAAAACAGGCCATTTTTTTTCAAAAAAAAAAAAAAAAAGGACATGCAGAGGCTTTGGGAGGCTTGTAGAGTACTCCTGAGAGCTTGGGGGGGGGGTTGCCCTCCCCAGCCCTCAGGAGCACTTTGCAAGCCTCCCAAACCCTCTGCATGTCCATTTTTGCAAAGAGGGTGGGGAATGGTGTATTCAGTGTATAAGACGCACCCAGTTTTTCACCCTCTTTTTTGAGGTCCGTCTTACACTCCGAAATATACGGTACTTAGTGACTGAACTTACAACAGACTTCCCAGGGGGATGGGGGACACTTACAATCTGGTTCCAAAATTCCAACAGCTGTCCCGCCCCCGCATGGTCATGTGAGTGCATCTCAAGTACTTGGCAACAAGCCTGCATGTATGGTCATTTACCATATTCTGTGGTCACATGACCATATTTTATAACAATTTTGCCAAAATCCAGCATTTACTTATGATTTGCAGCAAAACTGTCCCTTAACATACCATTGGCTAACTTAATACTGCATTTACTTAACAATGAGTAAAAAGGTCTGCAAAAAAAGGTCAGAAAATTGGGTCGATCATTTGGATGAGCTGTTTTACGACTGCCACGACTTACAACCATGATGGGCGGTCGCCATTATGGTTGAAAGTTGTGGATTACCAGTACTCCCCTGTTACATAGGCATGTGAAGCTTTTGCTTGGTTAAGATTTGGTGTTGTTAGCTCAGGAATGGGCAATTAATTTTCCATGGGTGACATGAGAAACTGGGACTGCTGTAAAGGGCCAGACCAATAGGGCAGTGAATGTGCAAAGGCGTGCATGTAAATTGAAAAAAAAAAAAAAGGACGTCACCTTCAAAATTTAAAGGAATTCATATGGGCTGCACAGGGACAATCATAAAATCCCCAGCTCTGTTAGCTACTAACTAACAACACTGTAGGCTTGGACTGTATTGGATCACTAGAGGTGATGTGATAGTAGCCTTTCAATATCTAAGGGACTGCCACAAAGAAGAGAGGATCAATCTACTCTCCAGAGCAGGGTCTCCAACCTTGGCCACTTTAAGACTTGTGGACTTCAATTTTCAGAATTCCTCAGCCAGCAAAACTGAGGAATTCTGGGACTTGAAGTCCACAAGTCTTAAAGTGGCTAAGGTTGGAGATCCCTGCTCCAGAGCACCTGAAGGCAGGATAAGACACAATGGATGGAAGCTGATCAAGGAGAGAAGCAACTTGGAACTGAGGAGGAATTTCCCTGACAGTTAGAACAATTAATCAGTGGAACAACTTCCCTCCAGAACTTCTGGTGCTCCACCACTGGGGGATTTTAAGAAGAGATTGGACAGCCATTTGTCTGAAATGGTACTAGGGTCTCCTGCTTGAGCAGGAGGTTGGACTAGAAGACCTCCAAGATCCTTCCAACTCTGTTATTCTGTATCAAGAAAAAGCCTTCCCACATTTGTGTAACAGGGGAGATCTTAAGATCTTTTGATATGTCTAAGAAAAAGGAATGGTCAACATCTTTCATGGTTTCCTTCAGACAATGAATGAATGTATCCCAGGCCCTAAAGTTCCCACTCACTCTTTTCTCATGGTTGGGTATGATGCACCGCACAAAGTTGGGGTTGGTATTGCGCAAGGTTGACATAAGTTTGGAGAGAGATTCCTTATACAGCTGTCCTACAGTCCGGAACATTCCTTTCTTTGTCTTGTAGGAGGCGCCAAAGGCCAGGTCTCCCATCCCGCTTACTTGGTCCAGACCCACAATCCGATCCACTAGGGAGAAGGAGAAAAGGCTTTTGATCTCTCCATCCTATTCCCTATATTGAAATTCCAAAAACATGTCTATTTCCTCAGTTTCCAATCTCCATCTCAAGTAAACATACATCTATGGGAGTTATCCTGTGAGGAGCAGAAGTTACCCAATTATCGAACTACATTGCATTTAAAACTAAAGGACTAGATAGGAGACACAGATAGTTTGGATTGGGGTGAGGCAATATGGCCACATCAAACCCACCCAGTACTCCTTTGCAATT
Organism: Thamnophis elegans; assembly: GCF_009769535.1. NCBI lineage: Eukaryota > Metazoa > Chordata > Lepidosauria > Squamata > Natricidae > Thamnophis > Thamnophis elegans. The sequence goes on from NC_045558.1 coordinate 120,957,119, forward strand.
TCCAGAATGAATGAACAGATTGGAGAGTTTAAAGCGGTGTTTTTTTCAACCTTGGCAACTTTAAGAACACTTCACTTGATCTTAGCTAAAAGATCAAGAAGCCATGGCAAGTTTAAGATTCGTGGACTTCAATTCCCAGAATTCCCCATTCAGTTTTGCTGGGTGGGGAATTCTGGGAACTGAAGTCCACACATCTTAAAGTTGCCAAGGTTGGGAAACACTGGCTTAAAGCATCAGGCACCCCATAATCACTACAAATATCTAATATTTTGGCCAAAAATAATAGTGCTGCGCATTCTGATGATATCATGACATTCCCAGTTATAACGTCTGCCTTTTAGGGACTTGTTTTTAAAAAGTATGACCTTGAGACAGTCCAGTCCTGTAAGATTTCCAAGCGAGCTCCTTTAAGATTTTGGACAGGCACCTACCTTCCTGTCTCCATTTCTGAAGCCACTTAATTTAAATTGTAAGCAGCATGGAAGCTAATATGTTGTAAATATTATTCAGCAATAAAAGAATTGATTTCTCTCAGTAGTACCTGGTTCTTAGTACTAATAAGTCATTAATCTGACACTACAAACTGCATGTAGAATTGCTATTTTCATTCTACACTAGCAGGTATGGGGACATTGTTTTTTTTTGTGCATTTATGACTTACCAAAATAGCAATGAATACAGAAAACCTTCCCCTGTCATTTAAGAAACTGTCCATATTGAATTACATGATCAAACTTTCTTCAGTAGGAAAAACAAGGAATAAACATTGGGAAACATGGCAAGTTTGCAGGTAGTCTTCGACTTATGACCACTTGTTTAGTGACCATTCAGAGTTACCAAGGCATTGAAAAAAGTGACTTACAATCTCACACTTAGAAACTTTGCACCATTCCCATGATCACATGACCCAAATGCAGGCACTTGGCAATTGGCATATGTTTATGATTGTCCCAGGGTCATGTAATTGTTATTTGTGACTTTCCCAGCATGCTTCTGACAAGAAAAGTCAATGGGGGAAGCTGGATTTTTTAAATGACCACTTAATAACTGCCATGATTCACTTAACTATGGCAAAAAAGGCTGTAAAATTGGGCGTAATTTACTTAACAACTGCATTCCTTTAGCAATGGAAATTCTGGCCCCATTTATGGTTGTAAGTCAAGGACTGCCTGTACAAATCAATGATTAAAAAGTATTTGAATATCCATTCACGAAATATCCTCATGACTTTAAAAGTGACTTTAAAAAGTGCAGGAAACAGAGTTTTGAATAAAGAGAGATGATGGTACTTTAGCCCAAGCAGGTCAGTCAAAAGAAAAGAGAGTGGAAAAAGTTTTGGAACTTTAATTCTCAAGTTCATTAACAATTTTTAAATGGCTTTTCCAAAACACCTTAACTTGAGGTTCATCCCTATTTAAGTGAATGGGATTTAGCTCTGTATTTAATTCAGCAAATTAAATCCCAAATTAAGACGAACCGATGCATGTCTGGCTGTTCCCTAGGACAGACCTGCCACCTTTCTGACCACATGCAGGCATGTCTTGCATGTTGAAAGGAAGAAACGTACTTTCGGCTGGAACCTGAGATGCCACGGCATAGCTGTCAAAGAAATAAACCTTCTGTATATTCTGGATCTCTGGCGACAGGACAGGACAGAAGAGGCAAGTGGAGAGAAGGGGAGGATAAGGTTTCACAAGATCATCCATTACAGGACAGAAGAAGTGGAACAAGAAAGAAGAGAAACAGCAAATAGCAGAGTGGTTAGTATCAGCAGTGACAAAGATTTTCACGCACGAGAAGTCATGTTCGCATACAATACAATCAGCAAGCTATCTCTTATTCACAGGCAACACATATTAGGAAGACAAGCAGATACAGGTTGCAGAAGGACTCCAACCCTCTTACCATCTTTCCACAGTTCAGCAGTGAACTTGTCTGTGCTCTGGTGAAGGAGAGTGGCCACATTGTCATTCAAAGGGTCCATATTTTTCATGAGCCACTCGTCCGCTTTGTAGTCAACCTTTCAATGGAAAACAGGGAGGAGGAGAAGGAAGACGAGAAAGGATCAAAAGGTTAAACAACGTCAGAACCATTCTTCGTAGCAAATCCACCTGGTCTTGTACTGCAGTCCTCCACTTGCGACTGTTTGTGTATCGACTGCTTGAACTTGTGACAGTGCTGAAAAAAGCGACTTACAATCGGTCCTCGCACTTATGACCGTGGCGCTGTATCTGCAGTCACATGATCAAAGCTTGGGCACTTGGAATGCATTTATAATGGCTTCAATGTCCCTGGGTCACCTAATCAGCATTGGCAACCTTCCCAATAACAAAAGTCTTATTTGCGTAATAAAGGTTGTTTTACATAGAATATGTAGAATGTTACATATATATAGAATGAAGAAAAAAGATGTATGAAATAATATAAATGCATGTGTGTGTGTGTGTGTGTGTGTGTGTGTGTGTGTTATAGCTATACAAGACTTATTTGTACAGATAAAAGAATCACAACAGATATGTAAAAGAAGTGTAATGTGTTGCAAAGATGTGAAGATGTAAACAAAAAAAAAGTTAAAAAAAAAAGGCTAAGCCTTAATCAATTCATTGTAAATGAAGCTGGAAAAGTGCTGTTAGAGTTCCTATAATTCTGTATTTGCCATAGACTTGTATTAAAGATATTTTATTGAATTGTGTTTTTTTTTAAAAGAAAGAAAAGTCAATGGAAGACACTGGGATTGCTTAACAACTGCATGATTCACTTAACTACCATGTTGGTTTGCTTAATGACTGTGGCAAAAAAAAAATAAGGTGCAAATGACTTAGTGGCCACCTGACTTTGCAGTGGAAGTTTTGGTCTGAACTGTGATAATAAGTTGAGGATTGTCTGTACTGTCTATTCCCATGATGGTGAACCTGTGGCACTTGTGCCCAAAGTAGCACGCGAAGCCATATTGTGTAGCACGCACGGCCTTGCCTATTTATCTACGGGGTTTCTGGTGTGCATGCATGCATGATGATCAGTAGCCCTTTGTGTGCGTGGCAGTGCCAAAAACCTGTGTGTGCAGAACTGTTGGGTACTCATGTGCACCAGAACCCAGAAGTTTGGCTTTTCCGGAGCATGATCACTTCATGCATGCGGCAGTGCTAAAAACTGCCCTGTGCATGTGCGCCAGCAAGCTGATCTTCGGGTGTCCATGCACGGCAGAACCCGGAAGTTCGGCTTTTCCAGAGCGCAGCCCTGATGAGTGTGGGTACACAATGTTTCCGTGCAACCTTTTCGGCACTCGGTGCCAAAAAGGTTCACCATCACTGGATTCTATTCTATCCTTCTTCAGCTAATATTATCCAAAGGCATTGAGATTTCACGTCATAGAATTTCAAAGGCTCCAGGAATTAACTACAGTCCAGAGAGGTATAAAATGCAAGAGAAACAGTTTTTAGTCTTCTCTTAAGCATGAAAGCTAATGGATGACCTCAAATCAGTCACTCCCTCTCAGCCCTGATCAGCAACAAACTTTGTTCGCAGGCTGGCTGAAAAATAAAGCCTCTCATCACATCACTGGTAATTTTGCTGCGTGAACGAGGCAAGTGCAATGGAAAACGAAATGGGTCCATCCTGCAATTCAGCAGGACAAACTCCAAAAAGAAGAAAGAAAAACAACAACTGGGCAAATGAATGGAAGAAAAACTAAGAGAAAACCATGCTTTCTGCAAAACAGCTGTTCTCTGGGTTCTTTAGTTGGGCTATCTCAGATTCTTGATGCTATCTCAGATTCTCTGAATGGAAATTTAATTTGAAAGCCTCAGCTATCATAGTAAGCTACCAGCATTTGCCAAGATTAGAGAATTTCAATTTTGGGTCCTCAGCTGTGATAAGACTACAACTGTCCATGGTTGCTTGCTTCAGATAATAACAAGTCATAGTCCAATACATCTGAAAGGTCTCAGTTTGGGAAAGGCAGTGAACATGGAAGTGCCAGTGAAAAGGAAAAGGAGTCGACGGAAGTTGCAACTTACTCTGCCGGCATAATGGATGATGCAGAAGTCAGCTTTGTCCCGCAGCTGTCGGGGTTTCTGGAATTTGGGATGGGACCCTTGCTCCTGGGAAACCTTTTCCACAAAGCTCTTATCGGTGGCTTTAGGGAACCAGCACTCTTCATCTAGCAGAGCCAGCAGCCCAGGAGGGTTTGCCTGGGAGAAAGCAAGGTAGACCCAAACCATTAGAAAGATTCCAAGGGCTATAGGTAACTTGGTCAGAGCACGGGAGAAAATGAGTTACAAAAGGAACAGCAATTGCATCATGCCTGAGATATTAAGCAAATAATTGTCTTCCACTGTGGGCTATTTACAGATAACATGGAAGTTTACGATCCAGGTTAAAGATCTGATTTTGACTCTCACCCAGAGGTGGTACGCTGCCGGTTCACACCAGTTCAGGCGAACCAGTAATGGCGTCATCGTGAGGCTCCACCCATCCACCCTGATGTCATCACAGACCTTCTGCACATGCGCGCTACCGCTACCGAACCGGAAGTGGAGAGAATACCATTCCCACCCCAAAGAATACTTTCAGAAAACCACCCCACCAGCAAGGACAATAAAGAGGTGCAACAACCACCGAAGAGGAGAAGGTTCTCTGAATAGCTGGAGGCCATGTTTTCTTGGCCCTCCACATGTAACAACTTCACAGCATCCCAGATCACTCACTGGTCTCTCAATGAGGTCAATGCAGGGTTGAAGGTCCAAGCCGAAGTCAATGAAATTCCACTCAATGCCTTCCCGTTGGTATTCTTCCTGCTCTAGCACAAACATTGTGTGATTGAAGAGCTGCTGGAGCTTTTCATTGGTGTAGTTGATGCAGAGTTGTTCAAAGGAGTTCAGCTGCAGAAGGGAGAGAGTGGTGGAAAAGAAAACATTCACAGGGGATTCAACATATGATGCATTTTACTGTGCATTTTACTGAGAAAACGGTGTTTTCTCCCTGTGAATCTATTGACATGTCAAGATAAGCCTCTTTGTCATTCACCCTGTCAGTAAAGTTTGCTGGGTGACAATGCCCAGGATAAGGCTATCAAGGAAGCTATCTCTCCAAGAACATCCACCAGTATACTTCTCAAAGTCTCCCTTGCAGAATACGAAGACAATTGGCCTAGAGCAGGGGTCAGCAAACTTAAACACTCAAAAAGCCATTTGGACCCATAGAAAAGAAAACACCGGGAGCCACTAAGGTCCTAACCAGAAGCCCACTGTTCAATTCTGGAGCTGACCGGAAGTTCAGTTCCCCCACCACAGAATCTCCTCTTAGTGGGGCCTACTTTTTCCTCTACCTGTCATAACCGAATGCCCTATCAATTGTGGAGACAACTGGAAAACTCTTCCATTGCCATAGAGTTTTCTCCTGGTGCCCACCGAAAGCTCCTCTCAAAATTGTGGTGCCAACCGATGACAGAGCCACAGCAGAGGGAGGAAAGAGCCACATGCGGCTCCAGAGCTGCAGACCCTTGGCCTAGAGTCTCTACTGGGAAGAATTACAGCTCTGAATCAGAGGAAATGGTTCAGCTGAAACTTATGGATTTAGTTAAAGAGAAGATCAACAACACAATTGGAAGGAAAGGATTGAAAACAGCTTTGCAGATGCAGAGGTGGTATTCAGCAGGTTCTGACCAGTTCTGGAGAACTGGTAGCAGAAATTTTAAGTAGTTCAGAGAACCAGAAAATACCACCTCTGACTGCCCCTGCCCCCAACTATTTGCTGCCTCCCGAGTCCCAGCTGATCGGCTGGGTCTTCTGTTGCCCTGCACAGGAGAACAGAGCTGGGAAGCAGGTTAGTGGGGTGGGGAGGGAATGAGGATTTTGCAATAACCTTCCCCTGCCATGCCCACTGAGCTACACCCACCAAGCCACGCCCACAGAACCAGTAGTAAAATATTTTGAATTCCCCCAGTGATCGGGTAGTGAAAAAAGTAAGAGGAACCACACCGGATTTTGTGGCTAGCAGATCTCCCCTCACCTGAAATATTTCAAATCCAGCAATATCCAAAATGCCGATGAAAGACGCCCCCTGGCGCTTGGTACGATCCAATGCACGGTTGATTCGATGCACAAGCCAGCGGAAGAGCCGCTCATAAGTGGCTTTGGCCAATGCTTCCACAGCAAAGTCAGCCTAAGAAGGGAAGGTCGAGATGAAAACAGGCTCATCTTGGCCCATATATTCCATACACACTTATTTATTTTGGCAAGCCCTCCTTCAAGGGTTCTTCAGGACCACCCACCTACATGTCACCCATAGTCCTCAGTGCCACTGACCTGCTCTTTCGTCTGTGCCTTCTGCACGTAGTCTCGGCCGACCTTGATGCGTGGGGTAAGGATGGCACGGGTGAACTCCGTCACATTCATGCCCAGGAGGTGACAGAGTTTTTGAGCGGCTGCAAAGGCGCAGAGGAGACCAATAAGAGCCCTCTGTCAGGTCCTTTCCCGCCAGTTTTCTTTTCAGTTTCACCTCCTCCACTCCCTTCTCCCTTTCAAAAAGCAGTTCCTAACCCATAGGAATGTTTGACAGAAACCTGAATTTTCATATGAAGATTATTGTGAAACTTAAATTTGAAATATTGTTTCCTAGAGCCAAAATGGAAATCAATCTTCTTCTATCTATCTATTTCTATTCCTATCTTATATATATATATATATCGATTGGGTTCGATTCCCAACATGGGTATGGCTAGCTGATGAGAGCTAAATAGCTTGAAATAGATCTATACTAGTCTCCCTTTATTTATTTATCAGCATAAATATAACAAATGTAACAAAAAGGCAACAGTAAAAAATATTGGGTTTCTGTCTGGATGGTCTCTTGTGACGAGCCAAAGACAGAGAGTGGAAGTGTGACCTTCCTCCCATATTTGGGCATACCAGGGGTTGTGACTTTATATATATATATATATATATATATATATTTATATTTATATATATATATATATATATATATATATATATATATATATATATATATATATATATATATATATATATATATATATATACTGTATATACTCGAGTATAAGCCTAGTTTTTCAGCCCACTTTTTGGGCTGAAAAAAACCGCCTCGGCTTATACTCGAGTCAGTGAAAAATTTGCCCGAAATGGAGGAGAAAAAGGGGCGGGGCCATGCCGCTGGGTGACACTCGTGAATGGCCCAGTGCCCCTGTGAGTTTCCCCTCCCTCTGTGTCAGTTTGCCGCGCAGCGCACACCGCACCATCCCCCCTCCTCCCTCCTCACGTTCTAATGTAATGCAGGGCTGTCTTACGATTCCCCTTCCTCCCCCTCCTGCCGCTCTGCAACGATGTCCCACCTCCTCCTTGTTATGGCAAGCAGCCACATAGCGATGTCCCACCTCCTCTGGTACAGTGATCCAATGATAGGAATCACTGTGCCGTGTGTCATAGGAGGCGGGACATCGCTCCCGCGGCTGCACGGGACATCATCATCACAGCGGGACATCAGCATCATGAGGTGAGTGAAGTATTTCATTGAATACACCGCTAGTTTACTGTTTTTCTTTGAAATAAATATTCAAAAACATTATTGGTATCTATTTTTATTTTTGAAATTTACCGGTAGCTGCTGCATTTCCCACCCTAGGCTTATACTCGAGTCAATAACTTTTCCAGTTTTTTGTGGTAAAATTAGGTGCCTCGGCTTATATTCGGGTCGGCCTATACTCGAGTATATACGGTATATATTTATATATTTATATATATATATATATATTTATATTTATATATATATATATATATATATATATATATATATATATATATATATATATATATATATATATATATATATATATATATATATAAAAATAAATGGCTGTATGTGTGTATGTTCCAGTATAACTCTGGAACGCCTCGAGCGATTTCAACCAAACTTGGTACACAGATGACTTACTCCCTGGAGACAAATACTGAGGGGGTAAGATACCCCTAAAAAACCCTGCGGTGTGTGTTCTGTTAAGATACATCCTATTGTGCCTTAAAATGGCTTCTACTGTACTGCCGTATAATGGCTTCTACTATGCAGCACAGTGGGGTTGCCATGGTAATGGCTTCACTGTACTCCACAAGGGGGCTCGCTCTGCTAAGGGGGAAAATCGAACATTAGAAATTACATTTGTTCCGCATGTTCCCCCACCCACTAAATAAATACCTGAGCAACCACAGGTTATTGGCTACTATCTTATAATAATAAAACAAAAAATGTTCCCCCTGCACTTGTATCGTTTTAACAAGAATATATCTTTTGCAGCTGACTCCTCAATAAAAATGTAGTATGAGTTCTGATCCAGCCAAGTGCTTAGTCAGTCCTTGCTTAACAACCAGTTGCTTAGTGACTTTTCAAAGTTATGACAGGCATTCCCAGAACTACTTATAACCCAGTTCTGGATTTCTGACACTGCATCTCCCCCCATCATCTTAATGATTGCCATTGCTTATGGCCATAATTCCGGGCTGTCATAAGATGAGGACTACCTGTACTTGCTAACATTTCTGAAAAGTCAGCGGTTTCTCATTTAAAGCTACTAATCTGAAATACCTGTGTTATCCGGCATGGAGGCCTGGTCTGTATTCCTCTCTTTACGGAAGACAACGTTGCCAAACTGCAGCACAGCTGAGACCATCCGCAGCATACCTGTGTGGAAGGATGACCCTTAGCAAAACCACATGTCCACATTTTGCAAACAATTCTATTCAAACTCATCCCTTCAAACAGGTTCAGCATAAAGTGTAACACAAAACATAAGAATATATTTTCTCACATAGTGCATTGCAACAGGCCTCTCTGCCAAGCGAGAACAGGGACAAAGCTACAAGGTATTTTAAACACACATGCTATGTTACCTTTCTCCACTGCCCTCCTAATTCTAAAGAATTTGAATTTTTGGACTGATGAAACATGTAAGGCGACATTCACTGCAGCAGACTGGGACTGCAACAACTAACAAGCAGCATTTGAAACATTTCAAACCCAAGGATCATCACAAGAGCCACACTGTCATTTCCCTTACTGTTTTAATATTGTATTAACTGTTTTAATGTTATATTAAAATAGTAAGAGAAATCACAATGCTCTAAAGTCTCTATGCAGGAAAGAAATTGGGGTACATATTCTTTATGTATTCTGATGTTCCTTCGAGGTTAAGCCTCCCTCCCTCCCTCTCTTTCTCTCTCTCTCTCTCTTTCTCCCTCTCCTCTCCCCTCCCTCCCTCTCTCTCTCCCCCCTTCCCTCCCTCTCTCCTCTCTCTCCCCCTCTCCTTCTCCCTTTCTCCTCCTTCACTATATGAAGGAGCATTACTGGAATTATAATAAAAAACAAATCACAACATTCACTACATTGTAAAAATTGCTTAAAATGGAACTGTGAAGCAATGCTAAAACTTCTTATTGCAGAAATGGCCTTTACAAACAACTTATACAATACTTTAAGAATATTAATTATATGTATACATAAGAAAATTGGAGATAAAAGATTTGCCAATGGATGGATATTACATTTTTACTCTGCTTGTGGATATCCAAAGGGATTTAAGATCAGTGCAGACCAATAATAAATAGGAATTTTAACAACTTGTTTTCGTTTATTGTGGCAGGTAACACAATGTTGCTAACAACATTTAATATCTACTCAAGTGACATCACTTAAACAATTACTTGTTACTTTTAATATATTTTCATATCTACTGGTCATTTCAAACATATAATAGTTAAAACTATTCTAGGTCATAGTCCTGTCACCCCTTATTTCATGCACTTTGTGACTTAGTTTTGACTCCTGTCTCTTCAGTTTTCTTAGCAAGATGTCAGAAATGGTTTGCCATTGCTTGCTTCCAAGAGCTAAGAGTGGGTGACTGGCCCAAATTCACCCAGCTGGCTTCATGCCTAAGATGGGACTAGAACTCACCATCTCCCCGTTTCTAGCCTGGTGCCTTAACCACTGCAGCAAACTGGTTCTTTATTTCACATTACAAAGTTATAAGGTAATGGATGGTAATACAAGAAGTCCTCGATTTGCAACAGTTCATTTAATTATTGTTTAAAGTTGCAATGGCACTGGATTTTTCCACTTATGACAATTTTTCATAGTGACAACTTTTGGAGCATAGTCATTATCATGTGATCAAAATTCAGATGCTTGGCATCTGGTTCATATTTATGGCCGTTACTCTGTCCCAAGATCATGTGATCCCCTGTTTGTGACCTTCTGACAAACAAAGTCAATGGGGAAACCGGATTACTAACTTATCAACTGCAGTGATTTCTTTAACAACTATGGCAAGAAAGGTCGTAAAATGGAGTAAAACTCACTTGACAACTGTCTCACTTAACAGAAATTTGGGGTTCAATTCAATGGTGGGTTTCAAAAAATTTTTAGAACCTGTCCTGTAGGTGTGGCCTGCTTTGTGGGAGTGGCATGCCAGTCATGTGACCGAGTGAGAGTGGCTTGGCAGTCATGTGACTGGGTGGGCGTGACCAACTTGTAAAATGTGGTGAAACTCACTTAACAACCCTCTTGCTTAGCAACCAAAATGTTGGCTCAGAAACTCTGGCATTGAAGTGTGCAAATCTTAAAGCTGTCAATTTACAAGACCCTTGCACCCCTAACCCTTTAGAAAAAAAATAACAATAGCATCAGCAGTTAGACTTATATACCGCTTCATAGGGCTTTCAGCCCTCTCTAAGCGGTTTACAGAGTCAGCATACCGCCCCCCAGTCTGGGTCCTCATTTCACCCACCTCGGAAGGATGGAAGGCTGAGTCAACCTTGAGTCGGTGAGATTAGAACCGCTGAACTGCAGATAGCAGTCAGCTGAAGTGGCCTGCAGTACTGCACCCTAACCACTGCGCCACCTCAGCTCATGTAAAAAAAAAAACCAGGGGTGTTCAAACTTGACAGCTTTAAGACTTGTGGAGTTCAATTCCCAGAATTCCTCCTCTCGCTCTTCATCTTGATGATGTGCGGACGGGTGAGGGGAGGGAGCTGGAACTGGTTCTAAATGGCACTGTAGATTTGTGGAACCTATAGAAGAGGTTAGAACTGGCAGGAACCCACCCCTGGTTCAATTGTGGTTGTAAATCAAGGACTGTATATATTTGTATCAAATATTTTATTCAAAGTCTATACTGCACTTAGTTGAAAGCACATCATAAATAAAACTATGACCACGACCATAGATGGAATGTTAAGTCAGATACTTTCTTAATTGCAACCAGGATGCAACAGATATATGCACACACATAAAAGAGTGACTCACAATGTATCTCCTCATGTGAAAAGCCCATGATACGCATGGATTCCATAGTCTCATGGAAGATCTCCTTATCCTGCTGTCCAGGGATGGGCAGGTACCCATTCGACAGAAAGCGATACTGATTGAATGGTTCCAGCAGCAGCTCCCCTACAGGGGCAGGAAACAAAGATGTTATAGGGACCTCCAGAAGTGGCATACAAGCTTAATAAACAAAATTTACAGCATTTATAAGGCGCAGTGGCTCAGTGACTAAGATGCTGAGCTTGTCGATCAGAAGATCCACAGTTCAGCATTTGAATCCCTAGCACCATGTAACAGAGTGAGCTCCCGTTACTTGTCCCAGCTTCTGTCAACCTAGCAGTTCGAAAGCAAGTAAAAATTCAAGTACAAAAAATAGGAACCACCTTTGTTACTTTGGAAAGTAACAGCATTCCGTGCGCCTTCAGTGTTTAGTCATGACCACGGAGATGTCTTCGGACAGCGCTGGCTCTTCGGCTTTGAAATGGAGATGAGCATCTCCCCCTAGAGTCGGGAACGACTAGCACATATGTGCGAGGGGAACCTTTACCTTTTACCTACCTCAAACAATGTCTCTAGATGGCTCACAAGAATCCATTAAAAAAAGCTCCCTCCCCCCACCCAGGAGCCGGAGCAAATGACCTCACAGCTCAACCCCCACCTTAGCTCAATGCTTGAGGAAGAGTCTCACAAGGATAGGGATCCCTCTGATCTTGTGCGGGAACCTGATCCAAAGAACTGAAATGGACATCAAGAGGCCCTCAGAATGGCAACATTTAAGAAGAGAGACAGTGGGCGCCAAAACCTATATAATTGGGCAAGATACTTCAGAGAGAGGTGGTCCCACAGGTAACCTAACTCTGTGCCATGTAGGGCCTTAAAAGTGATAACCAGCACCTTGGAACTGCACCCAGAAAGCAACTGGAAGCAGTGCAGCTCACACGGCAGTTGGTGTTATTTGGGTGAAGTGTAGAGCACCCAAAATTGCACAATGCTTCATTTCAGACCGCTTATAGTTCTGGATGGTCTTCGAGGGCAGCTCCATGTAGTAGAGTCATTGCATTAATTCAACAGGAGGTAACGAAAGCTTTTGTGACTTTTTTTTTAGTTAGGTTAGCAATACACTATTAGGAATCATCAGACGGGGACAACATTTAAAATGGACTAGAGTCTGCTTTGACAGACCAAGATTCGGAAGGTTTAAAGATCATCCAGGGTGCTTTAGATTTCTGTTAAGTTTAAGACTCCCTTTTTAGAATAGAATAGAATAGAATAGAATAGAATAGAATAGAATAGAATAGAATAGAATTCTTTATTGGCCAAGTGTGATTGGACACACAAGGAATTTGTTTTGGGGGCATATGCTCTCATCAAGAATCATAAGATAGAAGACTTAGTGATGGTCATATGTTACTAATAAGAAATCAAATTATACTAGGAAACAAATAAAACAATATACATTTTAAAGATACAAGCAACATGGTTATAGTCATAAATGGAAAGAGACAGGTACTAGGAAGGAAGGGAAGAATAATAGTAATACAGTAGGTAATTTGAGAGTATTGTGGGGATTAGTTTAGCAGAGTGATGGCATTCGGGGGAAAACACCATCACCCCATGCACAAAGGGTTTGGTTTCACCCAAAGGGACAATGGTGAGCCACTCTACACTTCTGTGTACAATGTGTACACAGACATTACAATTTATTACCCTCATTTGTTTTCATTGGTTAGGAATTTCTTTCTAGTGAGTTATTTCCAGTCAGGTTAGTGAAGAAGTTCTGAGTATTGTTATTTCTGTCTTTAGCACCAATCAGTTCATTATCCTTCAGCTTTATTGCTAGTCTTAAATACAGGAAATTAAACCACAGGATGAAGGTAAGGATTTCTATGATGCTTGGGAAACGAAAGGGACAAACTCACCTCTTGTGTGTTCACCAGCACCTACTAAGAGTTGATAAAAAACATGGAAGGTTCGCTCATCCTTGGCCTGGCGAATGGCACGGGACTTTTCCAAAAGATCTGGGACACTCTGAGTTAAGGATGGCACGTATGGATTATTTCTTTCTCCTTAGGCACCCATGCCCATCAAGGCTTGTCAATCATCCCATCTGGATCCTTCTGCCCCTGGGAGACTTCTAATACTTTGGATCAAACACCTGATATTTTTGCAATCAGGAATGTTCATGCTCAGGATCAGATGCCCAATCAAACTCAAATTCTATCTGTCTAAAGCAGGGGGGGTCAAACTCAAAGCCCGGGGGCTGAATTCAGCCCCCGGGATACTTAGACCTGACTTGCGGAAGGGAACAGAGAAGGACCGGCCAGCGGTGCCTCTGTCAGTAAAATTTAGCTGTGGAGGGCTACATGTGGGCCTCCCAAGATCTGTTTTTAGGAGGTCATCTCAGCCCAAAAGCCTGTTTTTTCATTGGCAGAGCACTCGGGCTGCCACAGGTACCCCAGACACGAGTGACGTTGAGCTGGCCATGCCCACCTGGCCATGCCCCTGCCCACTGAGGTCAAACACAACCCTTAGGGGCCTCAATGAAATTGAGTTTGACACCTGGTTTAGAGAACTGGGCCTGAGGTCTCCAACGGCCCAAACTTACAACTTCTATTCGCTAACAAGAAGGATACATGTCTCTATATTGGCTCCAACAATGTAGCCGGCTACATCAAAATTAATCCGAATAAATTTACCCTGCGGGTAGAAAAAGAGACAGGAACATGAGACAGCAATCAGAAGAATGGTGTGGCTGATACAGAAAAATTGTTCGGTATTTAAAAAAATAATTTAGATGCCAGCGAACCGCAGAAGCTGGAAATAGATTCCTCTGGTCAATTCAGTTAGTAATGAATCTTTTCTAAATAGGAAGAGTAGAAACCAGTCACCACAAAAACAAGAAAAGCTAACAGAAAGAAATAATACAGTGGAATGTGAAGCTCACTCTTCTGCCTTTCATCTATGAGGAAGAGAAAACCTTTGTATTTTTCTTTCTTTTCAAAGGAGTGGCTAAAAACCAAAAGCATTTCTCAAAAAATACAAAAGGAAGCAGAAAAAAAGACTTTCACCAACAAAACTGGTTTTTCTTCCGAAGGAAGTATGTTGGCATAGGATTTCAAAAAGGCATTTTAAAAATTTTGCCCTTTCTAAAGAATAGAATCAAAGAAATGGTACATGAAAGTTTAAGGCTATATTTAAAAGGGGTTGCAAGCATAATCTTTTAAGGCTCTTTTTTTTATACTTTGAAGTATTTAAAGGAGCAAAGTGGGTATCCTCAGCTGAAGCCGCCCATTGTACCATTAAATTCTTTCATACCAAAATATCATGGAGCTCTTTCAGTGGAGGGTAAAGGGCGAAAATGTGTGCGGTGCAAGTCGTCCTTATTTAATGTCCGCTTGTTCAGTGACTGTTTGAAGTTACAACAGTTGTAACACAGCAGAGCAAGGTTATGACTGATCCTCGTAGTTGCGCCAATGCCGCATTCCCCAGTCACTATTGTGATTCAGGTACTTGGCAACCAGCCAACCAATTGTGATGTTGCAGCGCCCCGTGGTCACGTGACTGTCCTTTGCAACCTTCACTGCTGACTTCCAACTAGCAAAGTCAGTGGGGAAACCAGCAGGAGGTTGCAAAAATATTGTGATCACACATGACTCACCTAAAGGAGGCAACTGGGATTGCCATTGTAACTTAGTGCAGTCACATGATATCACACTTTATGCGCCTATATGGCTTAGCAATGGAGTTTCTGGTCTCAATTCAGACTATCTGTACTAAAGCCCCATTTCACCCCTTGCCATGATAATGCAAAATAAAATAAAATAAATAAAGTTATTCCATTCTCTTGAATGCTATCGTTATACACGGTCATATCCCTAGCAGTCATGACCAAGTGCAGCCCTTAGGCCAAAGTTTGTTCAGCATTATAACTGGGCAATCCATTCTTAATTTTTGTTTGAGGAGGAGTTGCTGGAAGCCAAGAGCACAATATCTTGTCCTGCTTCCTGTCCTTCAGATCTCCTCCTCAGCGAGCCGGACATAACACTGCCTCTTTCAACAAAGCGGCTGCACAGCTTAACTTCTTTTTCTTCTTCCGAAACAGAAAGATTATTTTTAAAAAATAATCCAGATTAAAATGAGATGATCTACTTTCAAACTTAGAATCCCTTCGGCAAATTTCCATAACTAGTTTTTTTTAAATTCAGTGGGAGGTAGGTCTCTTCACTGAATAACACCACAACCGAATGTTGTCAACCCTGAAGTGATCATGGCCAAGGCCATCTTGGGGGCTCCAGGGCTTCCACACAACAGAGGGAGGGGGGAAATGGTTAGATGGGCTTTGTAGCCAAAACAATAAAACTTTCCTGTGGGAACCCAAGGACATTCCCATGGGTGGCTCGCCAGAGGAGGGGCAAAGTAACCAAACAACTGGCCAGCTCCTGGATTGGACAGCATGATCATGACTTGGGGGGAAAGGAAAAACTTTTACCGTATTTTCACGACCAAAAGCTGCACCGGATTATAAGCCGCAGTATCAATTAACGTTAATTTTTCAAACTTTTTCCACATATAAAGCGCACCGGGTTATAAGCCGCACGTTTCCCGACGCTTCTGGACATCTGTTGCAGTCGCGAGGAGGAGCGGAGAACAGCGCGAAGGTTCTTGGCGCTCCAGGAAGCCCCGAAAGCAGCTGGGGGAGGCGCACGGCTTGGTTTCTCCTCCCTGGACGTCGCAGCAGCAGCCCCAAGCGCACCGATCTCTGTGTTTTTCACATCGGGGCATGCTCTTGCAGCACACCCCGATGCGAAAAACACTGAGATCGGTGCACTTGGGGCTGCTGCTGCGACATCCAGGGAGGAGAAACCAAGCCGTGCGCCTCCCCCAGCTGCTTTCGGGGCTTCCTGGAGCGCCAAGAACCTTCGCGCTGTTCTCCGCACTCTCCTCGGCTCCTCACAACTGCAATAGACGTCCAGAAGCGGCAGGGGCTATCGAGCTGGAAATCCAATCCCCATTAGCCCCAAAAGCCGCTTCTGGACATCTATTGCAGTCGCGAGGAGCGGAGGAGAGCGCGAATCTTCTTGGCGCTCCAGGAAGCCCCGAAAGCAGCTGGGGGAGGCGCGCGGTTTGGTTTCTCCTCCCTGGATGTCGCAGTAGCAGCCTCAAGCGCACCGATCTCTGTGTTTTTCGCATCGGGGTGTGCTGCAAGAGCATGCCCCGATGCGAAAAACACTGAGATCGGTGCGCTTGGGGCTGCTGCTGCGACGTCCAGGGAGGAGAAACCAAGCCGTGCGCCTCTCCCAGCTGCTTTCAGGGCTTCCTGGAGTGCCAAGAACCTTCGCGCTGTTCTCCGCACTCTCCTCGGCTCCTCACAACTGCAATAGACGTCCAGAAGCGGCAGGGGCTATCGAGCTGGAAATCCAATCCCCATTAGCCCCAAAAGCCGCTTCTGGACATCTATTGCAGTCGCGAGGAGCGCGCGAATCTTCTTGGCGCTCCAGGAAGCCCCGAAAGCAGCTGGGAGATCTTTTTCCACATATAAAGCGCACCGGGTTATAAGCCGCACTGCCGGTTTTGGATCAAATTTTAGGATTTTCAGTGCGGCTTATAGTCGTGAAATTACGGTACTTTTAATTAGGTGAAAGTCGCGGGGACTTTTAGAATCGGCTTTCACCAATTGTGCCAATATGATATACCCAATAAAATTGTTCTTTGAGGAAGCTGCCTGCCTCAGAGTTCTAATTTCTATTGGTGCATCATTTGGAACACTGACAAATGTGTTGTATCACAGCTCCCATCTCTGCAATGCATTCCCCATGTTACCGGGGAATTCTGGGAAGTTGGAAGTCCACACATCTTCAGCTTGCCTAGTTAGAAAAACACTGATGTATACAAAGCTTTTCCACTTCGGTGCCTTGCAAATGTGTTGGACAATATTTAAACTCCCAGTCAGCTAGGGAATTATTGAAATTACATTCCAACACATTTGAATAGGAGAAGAGTGAAAGAGCTTAACAGATTTCAACAGGAGAGATTATCTTACAAGAAAAGATATCTTTAACTATTTGGCAGCTTTTGCCACCTGCTATAGTTGTGTGAGAAGCAATAGAATATAATAGAATAGAATTGGAAGGGACCTTGGAGGTCTTCTAATCCAACCCCCTGCTTAGGCAGGAAAACCTACACCACCTCAGACAAATGGTTATTCAACATCTTCTTAAAAACTTCCAGTGTTGGAGCATTCACAACTTCTGGAGGCAAGTTGTTCCATTGATTAATTGTTCTAACTGTCAGGAAATTTCTCCTCAGTTCTAAGTTGCGTCTCTCCTTGATTAGTTTCCACCCATTGCTTCTTGTCCTGCCTTCAGGTGCTTTGGAGAATACCTTGATTCCCTCTTCTTTGTGGCAGCCCCTGAGATATTGGAACACTGCTATCATGTCTCCCCTAGTCCTTCTTTTCCTTAAACTAGACATACCCAGTTCCTGCAACCGTTCTTCATATGTTTATTTATTTATTTATAAAATCTATATGCCGCCCAATCCCGAAGGACTCCGGCAATATGTTTTAGCCTCCAGTCCCCTAATCATCTTTGTTTCTCTTCTCTGCACTCTTTCTGGAGTCTCAACATCTTTTTTACATCATGGTGACCAAAACTGGATGCAATATTCCAAGTGTGGCCTTACCAAGGCATTATAAAGTGGTATGAACACTTCACGTGATCTTGATTCTATCCCTCTGTTTATGCAGCCTAGAACTGTGTTGGCTTTTTTGGCAGCTGCTGGCTCACATTTAAATGGTTGTCCACTAGGACTCCAAGATTCCTCTCTCAGTTACTACTATTAAGCGAGGTACCACATATACTGTACCTGTGCATTTTGTTTTTCTTGCCTAAATCTTAGCCTGAAGATAGGGAGACCACACACACTTATGAGGTGACAGAGTAATTCATTTAAGAAGGGTATAAACCACAGAGTTTCTCAACTTTGGCAATTTAAGATGGATGGACTTCAACTCCAAGAATTCTGGGAGTTGAAGTCCACCCAACTTAGACAGTGGTAGGTTGCCATTTTTTTTACTATCGGTTCACGCGCGCTCCCTCGTGCACGTGCTGCTTAATCACATGTACAGAAGCCTCCCACCACCACTACTACCGGTTTGGCCAATCTGGGCCAAACTGGGAGCAACCCACCTCTGATCTTAAAGTTGCCAAGGCTGAGAAGTTGCTTTAGAACCACTGGGATTTTATGTCCCAGTTCTGAAAATATTTTCCAATGCTCAGGAAGATGCTATCTTCTGTCTTAAATCCAGGGCTCAATTGGTTTGAAATTGGAAGCTGCTAAACAGAATCCTCATTCCACAGATTTCTGAGGTAAATGACTGGGTGGGAAGGGATTTCTCCATCCATGAAGACTTACGAATCGTGAGGAGTTGTCATTTTTCACAGTTTTTGCATTGCCGAAGGCCTCCAAGATAGGGTTGGCTTGCAGTAGCTGATGCTCCAGTTCTCCCTAGATGAAGGAAAAGGAGGGACGGAGGAGGGAAAAGGGGTTAGCAGCAACCTATGCAGGCCTCTGGCCTCACAAAGCTTTTGGGCCAAGGAAGCACTCGGAGAAACTCCAGGGTCAGCCAGGGGAAAGCTGTTTCCAAAAATTACTCACGTAGGAAGCAGGGCTGGAAGTCTATGGAGGTTGGGATGGGGATGGCATCACAAAAAATACAATGGGAAGGCAGAGCAGGGAGCAAGACAGGGGAAACAAAAACAAAACAAAATCAAAGGGTTAAATTAGACGATGAACAACACAATGAGAACGCAACCACAATAACATGGGGAACAGCACAACAGAAAAGGGGAGGAATAGGAGATCCCCAACACCTGGCTTCCTTTCCCAGCCCCTCCCCTGAAATCCCCCTGAATCATGTCCCCACCCCACCCCCCACCCCCAGCAAATGCAGCATCGTAACTCTGGTGAGGAAAGGGGTTCAAGGAAGCGATTCTGGCAATAAGCAAAGTGTGCAATTGATGAGAAAAGCATTTGAAGAGCAATTCTAAGTGTAGGTGGGACTAGGAGCAGCAGCCAGTGGTAGGGACCCACAATCAGCACTGGAGGATGGGGGTGAGGAGTGAAGAGATGGGGAAGCTGGTATCTCAGCTGCATGCATTCGACTCTTGCCTGTTTGGTTTCATTGAGGAACTCCAGCTGAGGCAGCAAGACAACAGAGGGGGTATTAATATCATCTTCCATATGGGAACGAACAAACGAACAAACACACACACACACACACACACACACACACACACACTTGTAGAACTTCTACCAAGACTGTAAACTTAGGCACAGATAAGGGGAAAAGATGGGCTTTCCGTGCAATCAGAGAAGGGAAGCACCAAAGGGAAAAATGAGGAATCAATGCATTGCACACATGAAGTTCTGGGGCTCAATGTCAGAGAGTTTTCAGCCCCAATACAGGTGAGGAGAGGGGTTCAGGTTGGCCAGTAGTTCCTTTGGGGCATCTTTGTTAAAAGAAATCCTTTGTGATTCCAGCTGTCCTCAGATAATAATCTCCTTTGAAAGGAGATGGCTACAATAACTGGAGCCTAAGTTCTTCACCATGGGTTGTGTCCAGGGGTGGTATTCACTTACTTTTCCTACCGGTTCGCAAATGTGAGCACATTTGCGTGTGAGTCTACGCATGCACTCGGCCTTCCACGCATGCGCTTTGATCGTGGGCGAGGCTTGTATGCATGCACGTGGCTTGAAAACATGCCTAAATAGGACGGCATAGAGTCAGGGCGAGTGGGAAGGCCCACCCACGATTTCCACTACCAGTTCGAGCGAACCGGTCCGAACCAGCTGAATACGACCTCTGGTTGTGTTCACAAGATACAAGAATATTCAAGAGAAGATCACTCAAGGGTCCTAGGAGACCTGCTGGGCCCCTGCCATTGAACTCTTAAGATTGGGAGGAAGCAACCAAAAGGGCCCCGAAACTACACAGGGGAAGAAGAGTATAATAAATGGCTGGCCTATTGATTGAAAGAAATGACGTGAAAAAGCCAAGCAAGGACTCATTTCCTTCAACAAAGGACACAACAACGTTAATTCAAACCCAACACTGGCTCTCAATCCTGCCTGGGTGGATGCCACACTGGCGTGGGAGCCAAATTCCATATGGGCAGACAGTGGGTGTGTTGAGCGACAGAAGAGTGGAAATCACTTTTGCATGTGTTTGAAAGGCTCTTCAGGGGATCACCTTTTCACACATGCCAGGGCCATCCGCTGGTATTTGGAAGAGCTTCCAGACTGGCCCCGGTTCAAATTAGATGCTGGGTTACTTCCTAGGCATCAGATGGGGGAGCTCATTGGCTCCGCTTCAGGAATGCAAAACCAGAGCTGGCAAAGGGGTCATGCCAGTCTGCCATGCCCTTTATGGGTTGGCATCGCAAGGGAGAGCAGGTGACTGCTGCTGTGGTTGAAGCTGGAGGTGGCCCCACACTCACCGGCGCATTATGGTCCTTCCGGGCTTTATGAGATGAAGCCACATGTGCTAAGTACTGGATCACTTTCTTGGTGTTCTCAGTTTTGCCAGCACCTGACTCTCCTCTGCAGAGAACAGACATCAGATGAGAAAACAAACTCACACCTCTCCTTCTCACACAGCCGAACTTAAAGCTGTGGTTTCCACAAAGAGGGAATCGAGTTCAGCTATCTTACTTTCTGAATTCTGAATTTTTGCTTTCCAAACCTGTCCCATCAGCAGCATCCTATCAAAGCGTATGGATGGGAACCAGAAGATCCTTGGCTCCAATTCCATCATGGTCCCAAACTCACTAGGAACAATATTACAGTAATAATACTAAAAACAATCATGGAAACTGGTGTCAAAGGTGGTTGGACATAGAATTATGATCTAGTCCTGATCTAGAGTAATCTTTGTCTAGTCAAAGTTCTTCAACTTCTCTCACTTAGAGAAGGGTAAGGGGGAAAAAATGGAAAAATATTTTTCCATCAGAACAGATGGAATAAAAAAGCAATTTTAAAGATTTGCCATCCATCTTAAAAGTTTGTTCATAAAGATTGCTGAGTAAAATGTGAGGAGGGATTTTGGCACTCTAAAGCAGCCTTTTCTAATTATGTAAACTGGGAATTTTAATCCCAGCACATTTGGAGGACAATGAGTTGCTGAAAGTAGAAGGAAGCTATACATGTTTTTTTCTTAATTATTGATTTGTTTTCAACGAGTTTAACTTCACAGCTTCCATCGCAGGTTAGAGCAACATTGGGGGAGGGGGAGGGAACGGGGACAAACCTGTTCTTTCCAATCTGAATGGAACAGGAATAAACCTGGCATTTGGCAAATGACTTTTTTGAGACTGCAGGGTTGTTTAAACAGGCTTTTGTACAATATTTCTTACAGGACTAAAACAACAGACTGCTTCTCCTCTAAGTACAATTGCATGCAGTGCAATGAAGAGCTAGCTCTTTGGGCTACCAAGTTTTTAGAACTCCTGGTAACATCCATACAGAATGGTTTTCGCTCTCTCTCCTCTGAGCATCTCTTTCTACAGCCCCTACCCGCTGCGAGCAATACTCACGTGCATAAGATCGACTGATCCTCTCGATCTGGGGACCAGAAAGATAAAAGAATCGGATCAAAATTGCTTGCTCCCATTTCCTGAAGACCATTTCCGTCCACAAGAGGGCGTCAGAAACATACATGCAATGGTCCCATCCACCAACCACAAAAGCTCCCTATCTCTAGCCATCTGCCCACTGTACCCATGATACACCCTAAAATTACACATTCTTCTCCTTTCGGCTTCAGTCTGGAATGGGGAACTGTTCAAAGTTAAACCTTTCCATTCACACCTCCCCTGCCCCCTTTACTTCTCACAGCCATGTGGGTAACCTAATTTTATTGTATTTATTATTTTAAGTTTTACTCATAAGCATTTTTAAATATATTGTATTGTCGGGGTGTACCATTTACAAAAAAGTAAGACCAGCAAAAAAGTAATAATAAATATAAACACATAAACTAATAATAGTAATAATAGTAATAGTAGTAATAGTAATAATAGTAATAGTAATAACAAAATAACACATGTACTAATAACAATAATAATGCTATAACCAAGTAGTTTTAACATTGACTTTACATTTTTTTTACTTGTAATGATTGTAGTTATTAACCATCACTATTTTTAATACAAACATTCGTAGTCTTTATTTCTCTAATTTCTACCTCTTGTCTCTAACCACTCATAAAATCTATTCCAAATCAAATAATATTCCGTGACTTCCTTATCTTTTATTTTTAAAGTTAGTCTGTCCATTTCAACACAGTATAAAATTTTTTGAATTACATCTTCATCTGGTGGGGTTTTATTTTTCGAGTATTTTGCAAATATGATCCTTGCTGCTATTAGTGTAAAACTAAATATGTGGTCCCTTTATCATACCCCTCCGGCATTATGCCCAACAAAAATATTTCTGGTTTCAGATCTATATTCTAATTAATAATCTTTTCCAGACAGCTATGTATTTTCTCCCAATATTTTCTTGTTTTAATGTACGTCCACCACATATCCCCACCTGGGGACTGCTTGCATTTCCAGCATTTGGCAGACAGATTGGGTGGGTAACCTAATGTTAATCAAGTAGATGTACTCCTAGAGAGCAAGAAAATAAAATGAAGAGGGGCTGGGGGTGGGGTGGGGCTGGGGCTGAAACAAAAAATTGAAGGGGCCATTTAGGGGTGAGTTTTGTTTTTTTTAACAGACTCTCTCTTATTCTCTTTTGTTTTCCTCACAGCACATTTCAAGACTTGGAGTGAAGCATCTTGGCAGAGGCTCACAGAAGGCTTTTGAAATTAGGCTGAGGGTCGCAATGGAATCACGCCCAGCCCTCTGAGCCTCCAAGATTGTACTTTGTCCACTCCTGATGTATAGTAAAGCCCCCCCCCCCCTGCCCACCCTCTCCTCCCTTTATGGGTCTTCCAGTGTGTACCTTGCAGCATGCTCCGGTAGGCAGTCTCGGAGATGGCATAAATGTGAGGTGGCATCTCATGACGTTTCTTGCCCCGATACATCTCCACAATCTGTTCTGTGTAGATGGGCAAATTCTTGTAAGGGTTGATGACCACACAGAAGAGCCCTGAGTATGTCTGCCATTTGGAAGGAAGACAGAAAGTCAGATCAGAACAGCCTCCCCAATACCACTGCAGTTCCTTTTTGTGCCCACGATTGCACATCTTCTTGGGTTTTACAGTTTGCTGTCAAACACTCTCCCTTCTAAGGTTGCTGCTTCAATATGTGTGTGTGTGTGTGTTGCATTTGTGCTGATAAATAAATAAAGGGATAAATAAAGGATTATCAGCACAAATGCAACACAAATGTAAAAAGGCAACATAAAAAGATGGCTTTCTGCCTGGATGGCTCCCAGAGTGAGCCAATAGACAGAAAAGGAAAGCAGTATGCTTCCTCCCATATTTGGGCATACCAGGGGTTGTGGCACAATACACACACACAAACACACACACATATATATATATATACACACAGTTTCTTTCTGCTTCAAGAAAAAACAGGGGGAAAAAATGTTGAAAAATAAAGAGAGAGGAGCCAAGTTCACCGCCTGCTATTTTTAACTCTAAAGCATGACAATGACCTAATTCACACATCATATTAAGCCAGACATACCATTTGTTTGGGTTCATCTTCACATGATGAACCCAGACTTTTGGGGCTATTAATCCATGGCTTAGAGCTAAGCATTATGCGTGGATTAAAGCACTCAAACTTTTCACAAACAAAAGCTTAATGTGATGTGTGATCCCAGACACACAGGAGACGGATATTAGAAACAACACTTAGTGCCCAATTCTTGTATTTTGCAGGCAAGGAAACGTCCGCTTGGAGAAAAACAGCTGTTCCAATCTTGAGATGTTTTTCCTACTGCTGAAATGAAAAATGGATAATGGGATACTTTTTGATCAGCCTTACCAGGACTGAAATGGTACCTATTTATCTACTCGTATTTGCACACTTTCGAATTGCTAGATAAATAGGAATTAGGTGGAGGCAGGCACTCACTCCATTGCACGACACTCGGGTCTCAAACAGCTTAGTTCGAGACCCAAGCATCAGGCAATGGAGTGAACCTCCATCTCCACCTAGCTCCTGTTCACCTAGCACCGTGATTACGAACCTATGGCATGTGTGTCGGAAGTGGCATGCAGAGCCAACTCTCTGGGTACGTAAGCTGTTACCCACTGCTCTTCCAGGTTCTGGAGCGCTGGTCAGCTGGTCTTCACGGGCGCGGGAGCAACAGTGTGCATGTGTGCACCGGGAAAATGATCTTCCGGTTTCCGGCACGCGCATGCACACTGGCCAGCTGGTCTTCGTGCACACATGCATGCCAAAAACCAAAAGACCAGGTGGCCAGTGCACATGTGTGTGCCAGAAACAGGAAGATCATCTTCCTGGCACGCACATGCACACTGGGTGGCTGCTCTTCCGGTTTCCGGCATGCATGCGAGTGCATGCTCCCATTTTGGCACTCAGTGCCAGAAAGATTCACCAACACTGACTTAGCAGTTCGAAAGTGTGCAAATGCAAGTAGATAAATAGGTACCATTTCAGTGGGGAGGATACAATGTCACATGGGTGTGGGAACGTCTTTGTACAGCGATGGCTCAACAGAAAGGAGCACTGCTCCCTATAGTCGGCAACGACTAGCAGGGTAAAAAACCGCAGGGACTCCTTTACTTCCTTCCTTCCCCAACCTTGGCTACTCCAGCACTGGCTAGGAAATGTTGCGAAATTATTTGCACATCTGATGTCCCAGCACAGAAACCTGAGAGACTCCTTTTTTAAAAAAAAAATCCCAAGGATAGACAGAGCCCAAAAAACAGCAATTCACCCTCCCAAAACAAAACCTTCCAAGGCTTGCCTTCTTCTTGGTAAAACCCTCAGAATGTATTTACATTTTGGGGGGGAAAAATGACTGGCGTAAGAAAAATTGTTTGCCAACATCCCACGAATAAAGGAAACATGCCACCTCCTGATGTCCAAAGAGGAGCCAAAGTTATCTGTGGAGGATGCAAAACGAACTGGCAGGTGGGGGGGGGCGAGGAGGAGGCATGCCATTAAAGTTTTTCAAGGGGACTCAAGATATCTTTCCTTTGTTCTTCTTCTTAACTTTATCTAGTAGCACACTGTAAGCATCTTTTTTGTGCCAAAAGAATTCAGCCCCACCATCCCAGTCAGAGATGGAAGAAACTTGGATGAGAGGCGACCCGTCTTCAAAGAAAAACCAGAAAGTCCAGTTGCCTCTTGAGAAAGCACCTTTGGGATAACCATGACCTGAAAGGCTGAGAATCTCTACAGACATAAGCATCATTTATTTATCATTGTATCCCGCCTTTATTAGTTTTACAAATGATGCATGTACTATGTTATCATTTTCATAAAGTTTCCTATCTCGGGGCAGTGGAAAACCAATGCAGGGGATTAAGGAATGGTGTGTGTGTGTGTGTGTTTTACAGGAGGCATAAAAAAAGATCAAGGGGCAGTGCTCAATTTCCTAATAAAAGCTGATTCCAACAAGCTTTCATGCACCGATGCTCCTGGGTTTCCCTAACTTGAATCCAAGCGTGCAATTTTGCTGTTGGCATACTATTGCGGGCCTACCTTCTTTCCAAACAGGTTTCTAGCACCATGCCAACAGACACTTTTTGTCCATTTGACCTCGGTCACTTGACTCCATCAACGTTGGCTGACACTAAGGGAAATATGCAGAAATGACCTTCCCTAACCTGGAGTGTTTTCAGCTGCATTGGAATGTAACCTCCCATTATTCTGTTAAGCACCTTGCCCGGGGATCTTAGGAATTGAATGCATCAGGAGCTCAAAAAGTAGGGGAAAGATTGCTGAGGGTGAGGCTAAAAATGCTTTTTTGCTACAGGCTGAAATACCTGGGAAGGAGCAGCCTGGAGAACCAACTGTAAAACAACTGGATGGAGTGTCACCAGGGCAGGGAGAAGTCGATTTGCAGGAAAAGCAGCAACACTGCTATCAAAGGAACTGTCTGGGAAGGCTGAAGAATCCCCTTTTCATTTTTTTAAAAAAATAAATGTTTCCTTTTATCTTAAAGATGGGTTCCATGGGGCTGAATCACACAGATGTAGGCTGCTCTCTTAGGACAAGACAAGAGTACAGTTTCCTGTTTCCAAGAAGTGGTGTGTTGTTGCCGCGGTTGACAGCGGCGCCCTTGGGAGAATTCATTTCACACCCTGACGACTACTGTTCTGGCTGAACAGGTCTAGTCCGTTCCCCACCCCGATACCCAGCTACTGGGTGGAGATCATCAGAGGCAGCAGGGGGAGGGCAGGCACTGCGCTGTCTGCGAGTCAGAGATGACGTACTGTTGAGGGAATGCTTTGGCACACTGCCTCCCAGGGTAGCCTTTTGTGCCCACTTGGGTGCCAGGGAAACCAGCAGGGCAGAAGAAACACGTGTCCCCTGCTCCTTCCCTTTGAAAGGAGCTCTGCATGATGAGGTTAAGGAGGTCCAACTCGCCCTTTTCGAGCATTGTTGCACAGAAACACGAAGATACTTCACGAGCTGGGAAAAAGCCCAACTTTCTGTCCCAAGTCAGCTCTTCTCTTCCAGTCCTGACGTCTGCTCAGGAGGAATAGCTTGGCACCTAACCAAAGCTGCATTCCACCCAAGCAGGCAAACAGACCAGCGCGTCACTGTTTAAAATCTGGATTTTTTTTTTCTTAAGGTATCTTGATGGGTATCAAGAGGTTTGGAACCACATAATTCCCATCATGACTTGCAACCGGTCATGCTGGCTAATTGCTGGAGTCCAAACCATCTGGAATATTGGCCAGTGCATTCCTGAGCTAGGACATCTGAGAGAGGCACGGCTGCTGCAAACCAGGATTTCATTTGGAATTAAACAGGGAAAAGAATTGCATTA
Organism: Thamnophis elegans; assembly: GCF_009769535.1. Lineage (NCBI taxonomy): Eukaryota > Metazoa > Chordata > Lepidosauria > Squamata > Natricidae > Thamnophis > Thamnophis elegans. The sequence continues at coordinate 120,984,428 of NC_045558.1, forward strand.
AATAGCTCTTAGTTAGAAATACTAGGAGGCTGGACCACAGATCCCTAAGTTTACGTCAGGAGGAAGATGCAAATGGTTAAAA